>NC_035109.1:125323864-125628480 GCF_002204515.2 Aedes aegypti | reverse complement strand
GCATGTGTTTTTTCATGATTTTCTGTAGTTCATTAGAAATTTATTCAGGTATTTGTCCAAATGTTCAGATAATAGTCCGGAAATTTCTAATGAAGTTTATTTTGTGATTATTTCCCAAGGATGTTCAGGATACCTTGAGAACTCAACCTGGATTTTCAAAAGGAGATACACCTGAAATGGAATTTATCTAAAGATTATTTCAGAAATCTTCTGAATTCCTTGAAAAATTCTTTGAGTAATTTTCCTGGAAATTCCTCACTCTCCGATGATATTATCTAGTTATTTATCCATCAATTTCCCTGGCACATTCTTAACGATTCTTGATTGAACCTCTTTTAAAATTCAAGCAATAACTTCTCCAGAAATTTCTAGGAATTTCCTTTAAAACTGTTTTCTAGGATTTATATTCAAATATATATTCAAATAGGAATTTCTCTAAAGATGCCTTCACCAGTTGCTCCAGAGAATCCTTCTAAGATTTCTAAAAAAAATCCCATAGTAATACTTCGAGATTTTCTCAAGTAAGTCTTGATAGTTTTTTTTTCCAGGAATGTCTCCAGGGAAATGAAAAGGAAATTTTTCTGAAAAATAATTCCGTGAGTATTTTTTTTCTAAGGAAATCTTAGAGTACCCTCTGATAAAACTTGGGTAAGTTTGAAGGGCACCATTAATGAACAAGGATCGCTAAAAAAACTCTTGGACTTTTGATGAAGTTTTAGAAGATTTTATACATAACTAGTGGTCCCGGCAAACTTCGTCTTGCCATCAAGTAGGCTGTTGGAATACGCTATGAACCGTCCCATACAAAATGACAGTTTCGTTCACGCCCGTTTTTTCCGACTTTCCCGGTGAAAATCCTGTGATTTTTATACACACAAACACGTCGGAACCCTTGATAAACGAAATGAAGTTATAATCATTCAAATCCGTTGACCCGTTCTCAAGCCATTTCGTGACATACAAACACCATTCCATTTTTATTTATATAGATTTGCTTAGATAATCGAAAAAGGCAATCGAATCTCGGGATAGTGTTCCACAGAATTTTGTAAGGAAACTTCTCGAAAAACATTGGACAGCATCTTTAGAAATTTGTGTAGGAATAATCGGAGGAATTATTGGATAACAGTGCTGTAGTACCGTTAAGTCACCAGTCACCGTGCGGCCTCCATTCACCGTGCACATATACAAATTCTTACAGAATATTCATACAATTTTCACAAATCATTCTTTTGTCAGCAAAATAAGATAAAACTGATGAAATGAAGTAGTTTTTGTCACAAAGCATTTTGAAAAACCTAATTTATGCAGTCAAAATCATGTGAATTCTGTTTGATAATGAGATTTTTCAATACTCTTAGTAGAAATACCAAAAATTCACATTTTTCGTTTTAACGTTAGATTACGAAATTTTTCAAAATTTCAACAAGTTTTCACTGTGGATACTATTAGTAAGATGTATTTCATCGTATGAGCAATAAGATTTTATGCAAATTAGAATTTTTTATTGTGTCTCAGTTGAAACCCAAATGCACGGTGAATGGACCCATTTCAGTATATATGGTTCCTATTACCGTGCATTAGTGTAAAAGTCTTGAAATTATTCGATAATATTAGATTTATTGTTATGTCGTGATTTAACTACTTCATATTTAGTTTTTGAGTGAATATGGAATGGTTTGGACAATACAGTCAAATCTCCTATAACGATTTAGTGAAACAAAATAAACATTTTGCCGATTTTTAAACTTTTTACGTTTTTATTGTAAATGAAGATTTGAATACACTTAAAAATGACTGCGCACAATACTAGCAACATAGTTGCTCCATCAACAACGTTTCTTCAAGATACGAAATAAAATCATGACGAAAACTATACGCACGGTGAATGGTGCACTAGTGTGCACGGTAAATGGTGACATAGAACGGTACGAGGCGACCTTAACATGACAGTTGCAAACATAATTTTTTAGTAATTTTTTGTTATGTATCACTAGTTTTAGATTTTTCCCTGAAATATGATATAATTGCACGCTACGTAGTGGTATTCTAGTACGCTTTAAATTATTTGGGAAAGTTATAGATTTTTTTGAAGTGCAAATTTTTCTTAAATGCACGGTGAATGGTAGCATGACGGTATTAACTGGTGTGAAAACTTAAGATAACTTTCGAAATTGCTTCGAAGAATTTTTTGATAAACTTCTCTGAAAGTATTGTAAATTTAACCACTATGATTATTCCTGCATATTTTCGGCGAAAAATTTGAGACGATATTCTTGAAGTTAGAGTCTCTGAAGGTTTCATTGGAGCCTGTACAATTTTCTATCAGAATTCAATGCAAGCAGAATAAGGAAAGAAAGACCAAACTTCTTGCCTTTACAACCAGTGAGGTTGTTCTAATTTTCTCATCTATTTCTAGATGGTAAATAAATGAACAGTAAAATTTCTATGTTTTTGTGTAGTTCTTTTTCTTGGCACCGAACTGACCCGGCTTATCGCAAATATTCTCAGGAGAAACTGGAAATTTTTAAGAAATATTTCATCGCCCAGAAACTCCATGTATATTGATAAATAGTTGATATAAGTCGAGTCTAGTACACGACACTGAAGACGGCCTTACAGTTGAGGTCGAAATACGCGTATCTGTCAAAGGATACAAACTCTAGTGGAATTAAATGGTATAGTACTAAATTCGGTTTTTTCATCTACTTGATATTTTTGTTGAATCGTGGGTTGGACAATCCTTTGATTGTCCTACCCAGGTGTTGTTCTGCGTAGTACAAGTCCTACCTGTCGTACCCAATTCCCACGCCACAGGTAGCTATAGTGTCCATCCCGAGACAAACAATCCCGGGATTTGAGAAATTTCGGGTTTTCCCGTTTCCCGGGATATAATATGTGTCGTCCCGGGAAACCCGGAATTCCCGAGAAGAATGTAAATTGTATGAAAACTAGTCAATTCTAATATTAAACCAATGACATTGACATTTTTCTCAGACTCAAACATCATTCGATAAAATAGAGTGGCAGAATAAAGGAAAGAACTCTTTTCATAACCCTAGACTGAGAAAGCCAATCTGAAGGTACACGGATTTTGGAGAAACACTAGTTTTCATTTTCCTGTAAAGCCTGATTCGCTGCTGACAAGCAATTTCTTGGCCTATCTTGATGCATGGGAAATTCCTGCAAGGAATCGATCAAGGAAGGGCTTTTTCTGATCGCAGTACGCAGTTGAAAAGAGATGTCAGTTCAAACGGGAGTCGCTGTAGAAAATTTCTGCAAGGAATCGGCGAGAAATTCCTTTAGCGATTCCTGTTCAGTAGCAAATCAGGCTTAAAACAGAAAAGCTGGAAATTCAAAAAAATAGTGCATATATTCCCTGTATGTATAGAAATGTATAGAACACATATTTTATTTTTGTGCCTTAATCAGGGTTTTGAATTTTGCCAACAGTTGAAAAATTTTGTTATCATATGGTAGCTTAACCTAGTTTTACCACTACTGAGCACAACTATATATTTTTCGGATTGTATGCACCTCTTAATCAATAGAAATCGATAGAAATCAATAAATAGCATTAACATAGTATTGCGCTCTACAAGAAAAATTCATAGAATGTTATTATCTGAAAATGTCGATATACTGTCGCAGTGATAATAAATATCATCAAATGTTTCAGATTTAGCTAAGTTGGAACATTCGCGTCCTCGAAGAATGAAAAAATCCAAGCCTACTTGAATTATTACGATGCATTCAAATTGCGTGTATATTATCTGCGCTTTCAGCCGCAGCTGGATGTGGATTTAAAATGAGCGCCGCAATATTTCACTCATTGAAAGACGATAACATAATCACGGAGGGAAAACCATGTATGTAGTTTGAAACAACCAAATTTTTGATTAAAATTCAAATTAAAATAATAGTTGGTTTAACTTGATTTTTTTTAAACTTAATTGAAGTTTTTTGTTGAAACAAATTTTTTTCTTAGATGTTTTCAAACTAAAATATATGTTTAATTATAATCAGATTTTTGGTGTTATAATCGAATATATTTGTAGTTTCTAACAAATCTTTGCATTGTTTTGCCATTCTTTGGGTTGTTGGAAATAGCCATTCAGCAGCGCTTCATTAGTACTAAATTTATTTGGGCTGAAGAACCAGCCGTCTTGAGCATATTGTTGAGCATATTTGGAATCAGTCGTTATCGTATAAAGTTCTATCTGGTAAATTTAATTTTCATAAGTAATCAGTGAAAAGTTCAATGAATAGGTTTTTTATTGAACTAGCTTGTCGTATGGTGTTTTGAAAAAACTCCGTAAATTTTAGATGATTCCTTTACAGTGGTACTCATATTTATAGGCATTTATAGCTGTTATAATTTACGTTATGTTAATTTATTTCTATTTAACTTTATGCAGATAAAGTAAAAGGAATCAAACAACTGTCAAAAAGTTTTTTTTTTACCGATTCGACTGAATTATTTCATCAGATTTCTCTTTTTGCAAATAACTGCAATGGAAGCAATGCAAACGGTAGCAAGCGGTAATTGGAGTTTGGGGATTTTTATCGCTTAACCAAACCCATTATTTCTATTCCTTCAGTAGTAAAAATCGAAGTCTCTCTTAAAATACCGATAAAGTACATATAAACACATCAAAGAAGTTTTGAATTAAAAGTAAGACGAAATAAACAATAGGAAAGTAGAGACAAACTATCAAATCACTCGTTTTATTTAAACAACGCATAAGTTTATTTCAAAATGAAATTTGTTTGTTTCAAATCACTTCAGCTGTCAAATAAACAACAAATTTTATGGTTGTTTCAAATCAAATATTTGCTGTTTTTAATTCTCTTGTTGTTTTGAAAACAACTTTGAATCGTAGTTTGTTTCAAACAACCTAAGTGGTAAATTCAAACCAATAATCTGTTTAGGCAAAATTCAACCTAAAGCCTGATTTGCTGCTGAACAGGAATCGTTAAAGAAATTTCTCGCTGATTCCTTGCAGAAATTTTCTATAGCGACTCCTGTTTGAACTGACATCTCTTTTCAACTGCGTACTGCGATCAGAAAAAAGCGCTTCCTTGCAGAAATTTCCCATGCATCAAGATAGGCCGAGAAATTACTTGTCAGCAGCGAATCAGGCTTAAAGCCTGAATTGCTGCTAAAAAAGAATCGCTAAAGAAATTTCTCGCTGATTCCTTGCAGAAATTTTCTATAGCGACTCCTGTTTGAACTGACATCTCTTTCCAACTGCGTACTGCGATCAGAAAAAAGCGCTTCCTTGATCGATTCCTTGCAGGTATTTTCCATGCATCAAGATAGGCCAAGAAATTACTTGTCAGCAGCGAATCAGGCTTAAACCTAAATTTAGTTTGAAACAGGTGTTGCAGAATTCGCTCTCATTTGAGAATGAAGCACGATCAAAGCAAGCAAAGAAAAGCATCCCATCTGTTGCGGTCCACGATCGTCATTGTATCGCAAGGTGTAACAAGTCTGATAAATGGAAGCAGCGAGCGAGAGCCCCAACGAGAGAGCGATGATAAAATCCATTTTTCTCGCTTGTTTACCGTTGGGGATAGGTGTTTTTCTTTACTGGCACGATAAACAATCCACGAACTTCCAATAACAACAGTGTCCCCCAGGCTTGGAGCATGTTTAGAGGGGTTTATCATGCACTACTATCCCCCCAATCTGATCAAACTTGTAGCAGTATACGATAAACAGTCTCTCATAATGTGCAGCATGTTATGATAGTTACAGAGAGCGATACGTGAGAGATTCTCTCAATTTTCTCAGGATTTAATCCCTGGTTTGAAAACAACCGAAAATTGATTGGAATTACTATTTTTTTTCTCCGTGATGACAGCTCACTTTTTACCATAACTTTAAGTGATTTTGGGTGGTAAGCACCTGAAACGTAAACTGCCCATAACTGCAAAACAGTCACATTCGACATTTTTTGACAAAACGGTGTTAATACCATGTAGAGTCATCAAATGATAAATACTTTCGATCAACTTACTGAAATCTGTGAGATTATTCTAGAAAATTCGGAAAAAATACCAAGTTGTTTTGTCACATTGGTAATTATAACCGCATAACAGTCACATTGAGATTATAAATGAGCCTCGTAATGTGAAAGCAATGAAATTTCTATCAGAATTATTTTCTGACAATTCACCTAGTATTCAATATGAATTGTACAAAATATGAGCCTCAAATAAGCATTTTTGAGTTCTTGGTAATTTTTAGAAATTTTAGTTTCTTCCCATACTGCCATAAAATGCATACTTAGTATTCCATTTACTCAATGCCTACTTTTGTCAAATGTTACAAATATGCAGTTATGGGTAGTAAAGCGCTCAAGTAAAATTTCTCTTATTTACCAAAGTAATTTCGGGCAAATTGTCACTTTTACTTGCGGAATAATTGAGCAGCTCATTTTTTCGTACGGAAAAGTGACAACTCCAATTGATTTATACGGCAGGCGTTTCCGACGTTATGAAATCAGCTCTACTTCTCAGCCGCGTACAGCTCAAACAATTTCAGTAGCGGAATCGGAAGCGGAGCGAAAGCGGAAGGATCAGCATACCGGCCATATGCAAAGATGAACACTACACGGAGCTGCAAATCAACCCAATTTTGACTTCTTTTGACGCAATTCGGCTCTTCCGTGGGATAACCCAAATTTGGGTTAACTGATATATACCTATCATTAGGTTGTTTCCATTTGACAGCGGCAAAACAAACAATCCAGTGCAAAAAAAAACCTACCCAGCGGTAGCTTTCGAAGTCTCCGTGATGGGTTAAAACAACTTAACGTTAGGTAAACTCGAAAGAACCCAAACTTGGCATATTCCATAGAGCGATGCATATGACGAGGCTATCCTCACTTATTTGACAGCTGCTGGTCCTGTTGTTTACGTTTCGGACTTAGTCGTTTTGACGTAGGACTACGTCTTTGTTTTCTATATTGGGGTGCACTTTAAAAGTACGGAAAATGAGACATGTAACGAAATTAGGGGAGATTTTGAACGTTAATAACTCAGTTGTTTATGAACCAATTATTACGATTTTAGTACCATTCGATCGGAAATGTATCTACGCATCGTTAGTAATATATCCGATAAGTGAATTTTGTTGTTAAACTATTGAAAATTTCATAAATGTTGACCCCTTTCTTATCCAACCAATCACGTTCGAGCACTTTTCGACGGTTTCGCTTCCCACTATAAAAGCAAAGGGGTCCCTGCTTCTTCCCTCAGTCTTCTTTTTGCGGTCGGACTGTGAACACGGTCGGGTGAGTCATTCTCGCTTTGCTTTTGCACCCGCGTCACAGTCCAATTTGTGTCGTCGGAAGAGGAAGACGCAAGATTGATTTGCGGCGGCGATGACGATGGCTTGGGCGCTTCTCCGAGCGGCAAACTACTGCTGCTCGGAGAAGCGTCCAAGCCATCGTCGTCGCCGCCACAAATTTATCCGCACTCCCAGATTTCGACCCGTGATAAATTCAGCATCGGTGGTCAAGAAGTAAGCCCGATAAGAACCAGATACCAGAAGCCCCCAGAGTTGCTGATCCGAGGAGCTGCTGCTAATCGAGCGTCGGAATCGCTCGAGTTTCCAGATTTCGACACGTGCCCGTGGATCCACTACCCGTTGCTGTTGCTGTTTGCGTTGAGGATTTCCCGTTTGACCATGGCAATCAAGTGATAACTTCCCGCAGTGCTATATATCTACCATCGGACCTTGTCAGGACCATCAAATTTGTGGAAAAGAGTTGAAAGAATAATATTTCCGACCTTATTAGATCTTATATTTCTCAGTCAATCTCGCAGCTTCATACAAAATTTAATTTGTTATGAATAATTGATGGCACGTTAATTTGAGACTATTCGTGGAAGCTGCTGCAGTGCCGTCGGGGTGAGTGATCAACATTTCACAACGATTAGAAAACTAGAGTGGAATTTCCGACAGTGTCTTTGATTTGCCATATTTTATGAGAACACTTCGATAACGAAAATGATCACATGTAACAAAATTGCGACATGTTTAGAATGCTTTTGAAAAGAAATTCTGATAGAACAATTTTCATAATTTTGGCACCATGGATCAGAAATTTACCTTCATATTGAAGAAAACTATTGATTATCAATAGCTATCTATAGAATATTTAGTAAATGTCAAGCATTCCAACTATTCATGTTTGATCAATTTCTCACGCATTATCATTTTTCGCAATTTTCAAGTAATTCTTAGGCCAACACATTATTGGCACATACCCATTTTCCAGATTGGTCGACAAGAAGAGAAGAGCACGAATGGGAGGAGCATCATCTGCTAATCTAAGCGTTTAAAGCATGCTTCCTTCGCCGGATTCGGTTTCATTCCATTTTCGCTTTCGAGCTGGTAAGAGCTCCTCAGCATCTAGTTTATGATATTTCGGCTCGTGATAAACTCATCTGTGGAGCAGTCAAGAATCAAGCCCGTTAGGCAAGTCGCTCAAGATTTCAAACTTAAGCTACGTTTTCAGATTTCGACTTCAGCCGTGTGATCTAATACCTGTTGCTGATGTGTGCCATCCACACCACGAAACATTCATTGGTTCGTCTTATAAGCAGAGAACTTATACAAATTTCTACACTTGCGTTGGGGATTCTGTAGTGCGATTCATCATTCATGTATGTAGTGCGATTCATCTATGACAGCATCCGAGCTAACAAAGCCTTTGGCTCTTTTCAGTGCCGCCAAATGTGTGTAAGAGAGTTAACAGACTTCCGACTTTATTTATCACATTGCCAAGCAATGAATAATATTTCTCTCAAACCATAAGATCAACAAAGCGATGACTGAAGCTTTCATTATAATCCTCGAATAACTTCTTTCCAATGCTATCATATATTTCATAGGAGGTTATCAATATAATTTCAAAATGATCATACAACCTGAAGTGAAATTTCACATTTTCATAGATAAATATGACGAATTCATCGGATAAAGGTAATGTATATTTGGGACATGATTAAACGTACACTTGGCTGCAAATCGTTATATGCATAAATATTCACGAAAGTTTCGAGCACTGAAAACAATATGAAGTCAAAACGAGCAACAAGAACGACATCAAATTCATTTAAATTAACCATCGTGGTCCTACGTCACCAGTTCGTACAACCCCATAGGGATGTACCCTTATAGTTTTTTTCATCATTTTTCAATCTTCGCATTTCTATCACCAGCATGCTGTTGGTGACGATTTTCCACGGTAGGAAGATAGAATAATACGATCCGTGGGTATCTGCAATGGATTTGACCTCTCCTCGCTGCAAACTTTCACGAAATTAAGAATGATTCGAAAAAAGTACTAAGTCCAAACTGTAAACAACAGGACCAGTACCTGTCAAAATTGAAGCGTGACGTCACAGTGCATCGGAGTATTGAACTTCGACGCTGGGTCGGTGCGAGAGACGTGTTTTTGACAACATTGCTGTTGCGAGAGAGGCAAAACAATCCAACCGTGGGTAAAAACTAAATGCAGTTTACCCAAATTTGAGTAAAAAGAACTTATTTTTTGGGTAGTCTGATTTCACCGTGTAGATTGTCTAGAAGAACATGGTGCAGTTTGTCAATGTCATGTTGTCTGGATAAATAGTTGGCACGCACATTATCTAGAACTAGATTGCTTAGTTTTTTGTTTTCATACGGAAACGGTTTTCGTATGAAAACAATCAATATGCGTGCGTAATAGAGATAGAAAACTATAGAGAACGAATGTCGCTGGTGTTCCTTTTGTTCTCGCTCAGAAACATGTTGAGTACATAAGTGTCAAACGGCATACATTTTCGCGTTGACATTTATAGCCCCGCCTATCTCCGCCAGCAAAACATGTTCCGACAGCGACGCCTGCGACATTCTTTTTCTATGTTTTTTTACTTCTATTGTGTGCGTGCGTAGGAAAGAGAAAGGTGATCAAACGTCAGATTGACTTATGTATGGTCGGTATTTAGTCAGAATGAATCAAGTAATTTTCATAAATGCGGAAAAATGGATTCTTTTCATTCGGAATTACAAAATGTTCACTTATTTTTTGCAAAGGTCAAATCGTCCACTGGAAGCATTGAAGTCTTAGGAGCAAATTTCAGTAGAGAAAAAGCAGTTTTTCCATATAAAGCCGGAACAAATTTGAAATTTTACCTATGTCACCTGAAAGGGTGGCAATTTGTCAAAAAGTCAGAAGGAGAAATTAAATAATATGTCTTATTTCCAGTGTTGGTTTTCATTATTTTTCTATTATTCTTAATGTTTTGCTAGTTTTGTAATTCGTCCGTACGATATTAAATGAGGCAGAGTAAGTGTTGCCTTAGCTGTGGGTGTTCCTATAGTTGCGGCAGTGCCATTTTCAATGATTTTATTACATTAGCCACAGAACCGACACTGCCAATCGACGTATTGGCTTGGTATGCTCGTCGTACTAATTTTTTTAATTCTTTATTAGTATCATTCCAAATATTCCATTTATTTCTTATATCTTGGTGTTCTGTGTCAAACAACACAATCATCTTAATTTGGCGACACAAATTTAAGCTCTCATTAACATTTTGTTAATAACATATTACATTTCAATTTACTTAACATAACCTAAATATATAACTCATAAATCGTGGCAATAGAAGATTGCATTTTTTTCCTAAAATGATTAATTATTTTATTTAACATTTGTTCCAATGTTTCAAATTTAGATATTTTATGTAACTCATTGGTACTATACCAGGAAAGAAGCTTCAGAATCATTTTCGAAATTTTATTTGAATCCTCTGCAGAAATTTCTTCCTCGTATCACAACAGCTAGTCCATATTGGTACAGCATACAGCATGGCTGGCCTGAACATTTGTTCTTAAGACAAAGTTTTGGTTTTCTATTAATAAGGGGATTAAGACATTTTACATAATTGTTACATTTGGCTTGAATGCCCTTAATGTGATTTTCAGCAAACAAAGTATTTTGACATCCCTGATGTAACTCAGCTAAGTCAGGTATGAAAATATTGTATAATATTGATCCCAAAATGCTGCCTTGAAGAACACCAGCCTTTCCCTTCAGACCTGGAGTTCTGATAATTAACCTGAAGTGAACGATTTTACAGAAAACTTTGGACTATTCTAACGATGTATGCTGGAAAATTAAAGTTTTTTAATTTTACGATCAAACCTTCATGCCAAACAATGTCGAATGCTTGTTCTATGTCTAGAAGAGCAAGACCAGTAGAATAGCCTTCAGATTTGTTGGAACGAATTAAATTTGTTACACGTAAAAGTTGATGAGTGGTCGAATGTCCATGGCGAAATCCGAACTGTTCATTGGAAAAAATTGAATTTTCGTTGATGTGGACCATCATTCTGCTCAAAATGGCCTTTTCAAAAAAAAAAAATCTGATGAAGGAAAGCAAACTGATTGTACGATAGCTAGAAGCTTCTGTAGTATTTTTGTCTGGTTTAAAAATTGGTACAACCTTAGCATTTTTCCATTTAAATATGCTAACTGATAACATTTGTTAAATATATCTACTAAGAATCGTACCGTAATCCGGGGTAACATTGATCATTTTTTTTTAGTTTTTCTTAAATTTTTCATTTCACAATACAAATGTTACAAGTTTCATATTTTTAAAACAAGTACTGGCACCCACGGCTCCTAGCTATGTACTTTATTTTGTTTTTCGAAAGATTTAATTATGTTTAAATAAATGTTTTAAGTGATTTTTTGATTCAGCTGATATGGGGTAACATTGATCACCCAAGTAAACAACGTTCGCTCATATTGGAAATGTCGTTACTTACTAAAATCAGGGCCGAATATGAAGACCAAACTCTTACAAGTCATTTACTTTTTGAGTTATTTCAAAATTAAAAACACCTTGAACCGCATAATACGCCTAAAAGTAGGCAATTTCCTCAGGAAATTCTACATTCGTAATAGTGATTAGTTAATGTTGCCTAATTGAATAAACTTATGAAAGATTTGACAACGGATTCGTTTTCGGCGATGCCATTTTTAGTAACACCCGCATTTTCCTCGATCACATCGTCTGCAGAACTCATGTGAGACATGAATTTTCGGTAGTGTCAGTGAAAATGATAGAAATCATTGTTTCAAAAAGTTGACAAATTTGCGCATGAACTACACGCAATTTTGGCAAAAACCTTAATTATCATTAGCTTATGAATATACGAAGGAGAGGCACCATTCATGGTTCGAAAATGTTTCATCAATAAATCTTTATTTGAACGTTTACCAAGATGAGTCATCCCGATCAATGTTACCCCGCTGATCAATGTTACCCCGGATTACGGTACTCATTTGTGTATAACTTCGTAACGAATAAACTTGGCACCGCTCAAACGTCTAAAAAATGAATTCATGTATTGGTCCAGGATCGATAAAACGTTGAACTAAAGAGCTGATAGTCTAGAAAAATGTTAAACAAGCAAAAGTAATTTCTGCTTAATCATCATAATTTTGATAGCTCCTCTTTATCTATCCAAAACTAATTCTTTAACTCTTTACTGCATTGATGGGTAAATAAACAAAATTAACATTGAATTGGGGATCAAAATTCTCTAAAAAAAATTTTCTCAGGTCAATGTTGGCAAAAAACTGAAAACTCTCCAGTTGGTCCCCGTTTGCCGAAGATTGTGATGAATGAGCCGATGTGAGAGAAGCGTTAAAAAGTGAAAACGAAAGTTAAGGCAGAAATAAGGAGCAATATTAGATAATAAGCAGCGAACAGAGCAGTGAAAGAAAAACCACTTTTGGAAACGGTTCGGCTGGGATGGAGATGAATGGCAACCAAAAGTCTCAAGATTGTTTTGAATCTGTGTCGACGCGAGCCAGCGCGGCACGACAGGTGGATGTGGTAAGGGAAGACGGGGCAATATGCACTCCCTAAGAAAAAACTTAACCGTGAATTTCATCGAAAACGTAATTCTATTTGGGTTAACAGGAAAGTCGCATAAATAATCTAGTAATTGATAAAAAAAGTATTTGGATAGAGGCAATCATATCAAAGAGATTAAATTTAAACTAACGAACTTTTAGTTCGCTAAACATAACTAAAAGGCCTATGTACAATTGAGAGATTCTCTCCTCTCTTGCTCTTTTTCGGTTATAATAGTAGAATACTAAAGCTTCTGGGAAGTTGTTCATTACAAATCGAAAGACAATTTCCATGAACCCTATTCACACAAAGAACGCAACAGAAGAGGCTAATGTGACTGAGTTATTGATTAAAGAGAAAGTAAACAAAGAGAGCCTCTCAATGTTAGATATGCCCTTTAGAAACGTTGCGCGAGAATAGTCACCATATTCACCGAATTTCAAAACAGCTGGTTATAATGCGCCACCCCAGTTTAAAGTGGTTTTTTTTTTGTGGCAGAATCCAACTACTTAAATAAAATCTTATGTATGCGGCGCATACAAAGCGGTTCTTTGTCTCTTTGAGTTTGGGGTTTTGCATCATAATTTGGATTCCACCGATGGTTTTTGGAAAAACCATTAGGTATGGCGCGTTTTGCCCCATGTCACGTATCTCAAAATGGTTTTGAATTCCATTTTTTTTAATGTACAAATTGTGAATTATTTTTCCGTGGGAGATATCGCATGGGACGATTGAATTTGAATAAAATACCTTATTAGTTAAGATATTGCGGTGGTACGTTTACCCACCAGAGCATTTTACACCTAGTTCCCCTACGGTTCGGCAGTTTGCGTGCAGAACCCCTCAACCGGGACCACGGACGACTACGGTCGGATGAATGAACGAAATGAAGACAGACCCTAGTGTACGACTAGTTGGGTTCTGCGAGCGAGGCTTGAAAGCAGAAAATTAGGTTTTATAGGTGTTGATGACTTTGGGTTACGCTGCGGCAACAAAAGGGCATTGTTGGACAGGGGAGCTGGTAGCCTGTATTATGAAAACGTCTATGGGAATTGCGCAAGTCGTGGATGAAGGTCGACACGGATGATGTCTACGGGTTGAATGTGTCTGAATTACTTCAGAGTCGAGAAGTGTTGCGTCAAGGTAAACGAAAGTATTTGCGAATTGAAAGTTCAAGTGTGCAGTGTCGAAGAGGAATGCATGCAAAGGAGTATTTTTTAAACAATGAAGGTTGACAAATAGTCGTCAAGAAAAGATTTTTTTTTTGTCATAAGTGACTATCTCGGGGATGGGATTCGATCCCAGGTTTTCGGCGTGAGAGGCGTGAGTTCTAACCACTACACCAGGCCCGTCTCCCAACTACTTCTTCTTCTTCCTTCTGATATGATGTCCCATTTAGAACAGAGCCTGCTTCTCAACCTAGCGTTCTTATGAGTACTTCCACAGTTATTATTTGAGAGCTTTATATTTTTGCATGTGTATCATATGTCAGGTATGAATGCTCTGGGAAGCCGGGAAAATTTACAACCCGAAAAGATCCTCGACAGATGGAATTCGAACCCATCACCCTCAGCTTGGTCTTGCTGAATAGCTGCGCGTTTACCGTTACGGCTATCTGCGCTCACCTCAGTTAGGGTAGAAAAATAGGTACAGTACTTAAATCTGTTCATGCAGTGATCTACTCCAATAGACGAAAAAACCTTCAAAACTTTGTTTCTACCATTAGCAAAACACCCAATGGGCTATATCATTACTCATTAGCAGTATTCCGACACCAAATCAGAACTGGATCAACCCCAACCACTTCCTTTGTCTTGGGCACTTAGGTTCACGCCCTGAAAAATGTCCGTCCGTACCAGCATTCTCAGCCAATCAACAGTTCAGTCCAGCGGATTTTCGCATACACGCCAGCAAAATAACACGCAAGCTCTCATTTGACTTAAGGTGAAACATCTCAGAATCCAAAGATGGCCGACACAATGGCCGACTTGTGCCCCTACTCACGATTTCAAAGGCACAAAACTGGAGAAATAGTTGGCAAACGTTTCTGATCTTCTTATTTTAAGCTTTCTGCTAGTGCACAAAGCCAAAATAAAAAGTACACGGTTGTTGGATGCTTTCTTTGTGAGATTTGTGCCTTTGAAGTTTTGGTGCAATCTTAGAAGTTGATTCAAAACTGTTTCACCTTAAACTAGGCATACTGCCTACACATTCCACTGAAAAGCCATTCACTACCATTCGCTGCCGGTTTGTGCCTACCCTATAGATACCAGCGAGCACACAAATAGCAAAAATATCAAGTTTTATTTTTTTGCAACCAACCAAACCGGCTGCGTTGTCCACCGCATTGCCACCCGTCTCGGGCAGGACTCTTTGGGGTACCTAGTTGGTTGGATTTCTTGTCTTGCTACAGTTTGATGTTTTCTTTTTACAACACTTCCTTCGCGCTTAACATTTACCACCCGCTTTTTTTCTTGACTTTTTGTGCTCTGATCGATCGCGGTTTGGGTCGAAGTCTATGCAATTCGACTAAGAGGTGGTACCGTCAAACGGGGTGACTTGTATCACGTGGGATTTTAACAGCATGTTTCACTATGAGACGAAAATTTGTTATAAATCTGTACTAAAATATGTGTGACTCAGAAAATAGTGCAACTCACAAAATGTAAACAAAATTCTAACTTGAGTTCTTGAAAGTATACACTCTTACGAGCAAACCCCTATTTGGGGTTCGAATGTTTAGTTGGAGATAAGAGTTACGTCCTTTTGAATTTTTTAGTTTGATTTTTCCTTAGTGTGACTAGGGTTAGTGATCCACTAGTTGTGGGTGTTCTGGTCATGATCCTGAGCTATTCGCAAAACAAAATTTCCATGCTCGCTAGCACTATTTGGTTGCAAAATCTTGAATTTCACGGCTTAAACAATGATAGTCCTTGAGATAGTGAACAACTTTGCCGAAGACGCCATCTTTCCAAGTGGTCAGGATCCTGAGGTATCAGAAAAACAAAATTTCTATGCAACTAGTGTTGTCATGTCTATTACAAAACCAGCCAACGGTGTTTTGAAAAAAAAAAAACCTGAAGTTCGTAGACATTCACAAGTATTTCGGAATTCTCAAAGTATTCGAATACCAGGATCCACACAAGAATCCCAAAATCCGCACAAGAAATACAGCATCTATTCTGTAATCCTAGGGTTCACACTGGAATCCAAAGAAACTCAAAATTCCCTCTGATATCCCAATATACACACTGACATCCTAGGATCCACACCGAAAATCCAACACTCATACTGGATTCCCAGAATCTACTATTGAATCCGAGAATTCATACTGGAATCCTAGGATCCCGATTGGAATCCCAGGATTCACCTTGGAAACCAAGGATCCATGTTCTAATCCCAGGACCCCACAGAAATAACAAGATCTAAACTGGATTCCCAAGGATTCATACTGAATTCTCAAGGTCCACACTCGAATATCAGTATCCACACTAGGGCGATTCAAATTTTAAATATGTTTGAAAATTCAACGTCCCATATCTTTCTTAGAATCCTAACCATAAAACTAGTGTTTTGTGAAATTTTCAGCTTTCTAGGTGGTGATTTAAAGGTAGCTCAAAGACGATGTAGGTTTACACGGAAATTACTATGGAGAAATTTTGAAAAATGTTCCAAACACGTTATTACTGTAATGTAAGTACAAAATTATCATTCCATAGTGAAAACTCATTCTTAAAGTCTTAATAAAGGAAGTTGCTTAAGAAACAAATACCTTTTGAGCTAATTTTGTTTGAAATTTTTGAAGACCTTTGCAGGGCTATAATCCAATATGAAGCTAAATAATAGCTTACAAACTCATGAATATCTTTTCACCTATCCGTCGAATTGAATTGCTCTCTTCAGTAAATTGCTTTATAATCATTTGGAGAATGGGTTTTTACTATGGGATGATAAATTTGTACGTACATTACAGTACTAACGTGTTTGGAACATTTTTCATAATATCTCCATAGTAATTTCCATATAAACCTACATTGTCTTTGGGCCACCTTTAATTCACAACCTAGAAAGCTAAAAATTTCACAGAACACTATTTATATGGTAAAAATAGTAAGGGAAATTGAATGTTCTTTTTTTTGCAATTTTGAACAGCCCTAATCCACACTGGAATCCCATAATCCACACTGTAATACCAGTATCCACACGGGAATCTAAAGATCTACAAACGAAGCCTATGATTCCTGCTGAAATCCACTGAAATACTGCGTTTCACATTACAATCCCACGATGCACCTCGACATGCTATAGTCCACGCTGCAATCCCTGGATATACACAGGAATTTCAGCATCAACACTGGAAATCCAGTCTCCACCCTGAAATCCCAGGCTGTACACTGGAATCCCATAATCCATACTGAAATCCACACTATTATCACAAATTTAATGCTGTTATCAAAGAATCCACACTAAAATATCAGAATCCAAGCTGGAATCGCAGAATCCACAATATTATTCCAAGATCAACACTGAAGTTCCACGAGTAACACTTTAATCCAAGGATTACATTGTTGCCAAAGGATCCAAACTGAAATAAGGTACAGTGGGGGAAGTGTATCAGTGGGGTAAGTGGATCATTTGTCAATATAAAGCATAAATACTTGAATATGTTGAATGTTTTCGCACCATTGCTTCGTTTTAGGTTATGTTTTTACGCCCACACTGATACTATTGCAAAACTGGTGCTACACGTACACTAACACAAGCAAGTTTGTTAGCTGCAAAAAGTAATTAATTTGAAAATTGTTTTCCATCAATCAAAAATCCATTGTATCTCTGTCTAAAAACGAATTCTATTATTTTTTTCGACACATGGTGAGCATTTCAGTTCTAATTAAATGAATCACAATGAAAAATATGTCATATTAATAAATAATTACAAATATATTGGACATGGTACACTTACCCCTACTTTTTAATGGGGTGGGGTAAGTGGATCAAGAATAATTATCATATATTGGCAGACTGCTTACGAGAATTTTAATAAGCTTTAATATCCGCAAATGTTGTTTTCCTTTATTTTGTTCCATTCCCAGCTTGAATTTGTCAAATTGACCATAGAAAATTTGAATTAAACCACCTAAAAGTTTTTTATCCTTTCTGGTATAAAAAAATATGAAAAGAATAATAAATTCAAAATTCACACGAAACTTTTCGTGGTTTATCTAAGTTGAGTTGTAAAAGAGCAAAATATACTAATTTTCCAATCGAAAGCATAGTACTTACTTACTTACTTATTTGGCTTTACATCAATTATCTTGATAAAGCCTCGCCAACAATATTTCGCCAATTCCCTCGGTTCATGGCCGCTTCTCTCCATCCTCGACTGTGACCCACGCTCTCCAGGTCCTGGTGTACCTGGTCAATCCACCTAGCTCGCTGCGCCCCACGCCTTCTTATTCCGACCGGATTCGTGGCGAACACCAGCTTTACAGGGTTGTTGTCCGGCATTCTTGCAACATGCCCTGCCCAGCGTATCCTTCCAGCTTTAGCTACCTTCACGATACTGGGTTCGCCGTAGAGTTGAGCGAGCTCGTGGTTCATCCTTCGCCGCCACACGCCGTTCTCCTGCACGCCGCCGAAGATCGTCCTTAGCACTCGGCGTTCGAAAACCCCAAGAGCTTGCAAGTCCTCCTCGAGCATAGTCCACGCCTCATGCCCATAGAGGACTACCGGTCTTATGAGCGTTTTGTACATCGTGCATTTGGTGCGGGGGTGAATCTTTCTTGACCGCAGTTTCTTCTGGAGCCCATAGTAGGCACGACTCCCGCTGATGATGCGCCTTCGTATTTCCCGACTAACATTGTTGTCAGCCGTCAACAAGGATCCGAGGTAGACGAACTCGTCCACCACCTCGAAGGTATCCCCGTCTATCGTAACACTGCTTCCTAGGCGGGTCCTGTCGCGCTCAGTTCCGCCAACCAGCATGTACTTTGTTTTCGACGCATTCACCATTAGCCCGACTCTTGTTGCTTCGCGTTTCAGGCGGGTGACCAAATCTGCCACCGTTTCAAATTTTCTCCCAATAATATCCATGTCGTCCGCGAAGCAAACAAATTGTCCGGATCTCGTGAAAATCGTGCCTCGACTGTTAAGTCCGGCTCTCCGCATGACACCTTCAAGCGCAATATTGAATAACAGGCACGAAAGTCCGTCGCCCTGTCGTAGTCCCCGCCGAGAATCGAACGAACTGGAGTGTTCGCCCGAGATCTTCACGCAGTTTTGCACACCGTCCATCGTTGCTCTGATCAATCTTGTGAGCTTCCCGGGAAAGCTGTTCTCGTCCATGATTTTCCATAGCTCTATGCGGTTGATACTATCGTATGCCGCCTTGAAATCGATGAACAAATGGTGCGTAGGGACCTGGTACTCACGGCATTTCTGGAGGATTTGCCGCACGGAAAAGATCTGGTCCGTTGTCGAGCGGCCGTCGATGAAACCTGCTTGATAACTTCCCACGAACTCGTTTGCTATAGGTGATAGACGACGGAAGAGAATCTGGGATAGCACTTTATAGGCGGCGTTTAGGATGGTGATTGCACGATAATTTTCACACTCCAGTTTGTCGCCCTTTTTGTAGATAGGGCATATAACGCCTTGCTTCCACTCCTCCGGTAGCTGTTCCGTTTCCCAGATTCTGACTATCAGCCGATGCAGACAAGCGGCCAACCTGTCCGGGCCCATCTTGATGAGTTCGGCTCCGATACCATCCTTGCCAGCGGCTTTGTTGTTCTTGAGCTGTTGAATGGCATCCTTAACTTCCCCCATCGTGGGAGCTGGTTGATTTCCGCTGTCCGCTGTGCTGACGTAGCCATCGCCTTCGCTGTCCTGACCTTCTGTGCCTGTGTTCTCTGCGCCATTCAGGTGTTCATCGTAGTGCTGCTTCCACTTTTCGATCACCTCGCATCCGACCGTCAAGATGCTCCCAACCTTATCCCGGCACATCTCAGCTCGCGGCACGAAGCCTTTGCGGGATGTGTTGAGCTTCTGATAGAACTTCCGCGTTTCTTGAGAACGGTACAACAACTCCATCTCTTGGCATTCCACCTCTTCCAGGCGGCGCTTTTTGTCCCGGAATAGGCGGGTTTGCTGTTTCCGCTTCAGTCTATATCGTTCCACGTTTTGCCGCGTACCATGCTGCAGCATTGCAGCCCGCGCTGCATTCTTCTCCTCTAAAACCTCCTGGCACTCCTCGTCGAACCAATCGTTTCTTGAGCTCCGTTCCACATATCCGACAACGCTTTCGGCAGCGTCGTTAATGGCTGCTTTGACTGTCCTCCAGCAGTCCTCAAGAGGGGCCCTATCGAGCTCGCCCTCATCCGGCAACGCTGCCTCAAGATGCTGCGCGTTCGCATTGGCGACATCCGGTTGTTTCAGCCGCTCGAGATTGTACCGGGGCGGGCGTCGGTACCGTACATTGTTGATGACGGATAGTTTTGGGCGCAGTTTTACCATCACCAGGTAGTGGTCGGAGTCAATGTTGGCGCCACGATAGGTTCTGACGTCGGTTATGTCGGAGAAGTGCCGTCCATCGATCAAAACGTGGTCGATTTGCGATTCTGTCTGCTGGGGTGATCTCCAGGTGTACCGATACGGGAGGCTGTGCTGGAAATAGGTGCTACGAATGGCCATGTTCTTGGAGGCGGCAAAATCTATCAGTTGTAGGCCGTTCTCGTTCGTCAGCCGGTGGGCGCTGAACTTTCCAATCGTCGGTCTGAACTCCTCCTCCTGGCCAACCTGAGCGTTCAAATCTCCTATGATGATCTTGACGTCGTGGCTTGGGCAGCGGTCGTACTCGCGTTCGAGCTGCGCGTAAAATGCGTCCTTGTCATCATCAGTGCTTCCGGAGTGTGGGCTATGCACGTTGATTATGCTGAAGTTAAAGAATCGGCCTTTGATTCTTAACTTGCACATTCGTTCATTGATCGGCCACCACCCGATCATGCGCCTTTGCATATCACCCATCACTATGAAAGCTGTTCCCAGCTCGCGTGTGTTGCCGCAGCTCTGGTAGATGGTATGATTACCTCTAAACGTTCGCACCAATGCTCCTGTCCAGCACACCTCCTGCAGCGCTACGATGTCGAAACCGCGGGTCTTCAGTACATCGGAGAGTATGCGAGTACTTCCAATGAAGTTGAGAGATTTGCAGTTCCACGTACCGAGTTTCCAATCGCTAGTCCATTTTCGTCGCTGTGGTCTTTGCCGATTGTTTCGGTCCGTATTCTCTCGTTGACGTTCCTGTGCTGATGTGTTTTTACGGCTGGCTTGCAGTACGAGCTAATATATACATACTTTTTATTATATTTTGATTAAATAAAGATACTTTTTAATTTTAAAGTATTAAAATGTAACATTACTAGCACTAATAACAAAAACGAGGGTTATATGATTCTAATTAAACATAATCACACTACATTTGTTTCGAGAACAGATTTTTTTTGATGATGATCCACTTACCCCACCATGGTGGGACAAGTGGATCATTTGGCACAAATTTTTAAGTCTCTCATACTCAATACATAACAATCAGAAAAATCGGAATAAATGATGATTTGAAGAACAATAGTCCATTATTTGTTATCCACAGAAAAAAGTTTGAGTTACATTATTCTGTAGCTGTACATAACAATGAAGCTAACTATTGATTTTTCTGTATCCACTTACCCAAGAAACATTTGCCTATTTTATAATCATTTATTAAGCAATTTTTCACAACTACATACTGAATAGTTGCTTTATTATATTACTTTGCAGCTGCTACGCACACATTGTTCAAGCAAATCTGGCGAAATTATTAAGCTTCTTATCATTTAGTGACTGTAATCATATATTGTAATGATGTTTATTCAGGTTTCACTAAGCTTAATAAGGATTGATGATTTAACAACGCTAGTTTAACAAACTACATTATTGCTGTATAATTCAGCATCATGTTGAACAACATTTTAATTATTTCTAAGTGATGCCTTTGTTCAGGCGTTGTTCACACAAATTTGGAGAAGTTATAAAGCGTGTCGTTGTATATTGACTTTATTCTACAACTTCAAAATCGCTTCATAAGCATTTATCTCAGCTTTTATTCAACTGCCACAAAATTAACTAAAAACAAATAAATGACTAAAAATCGCTTAACACTGTACTTCAAATGCAGTGTAATACTTTTACCATGAATTAATAACCACGTTTAATAATTACCTGGATACTGGATTCAAACTCGAGACCTTCCCATCGTCAGCGGTATATCTTGCCATCTGCGCCATCCTTGAATTCATATATCAGCCTTCCAGTGCTCAATATAAACCTCTTGTAGCTGATTATTGATCATGCTTGAGCTTCTATTCAACAATAACTAATCAACACGTGCTATGCTGATCAACAACTGAATAAGCGCATTACTTCTGCTGCTGTTCAGTACTGATGCGAGCTGAACTCAGTCGGCTATTTATAGCGCACAGTGAGAAAATTTATTTCAATGCTGGTCAAAAATAAAGTTTATTCACAAAGTAAAAACAGTCTGAAATTTTTTTTTTTTTTTTTTTTAATCTTTATTTGAGTGTATTTTAACGCACGAGGGCTAGTTCTACACTACAGTCTGAAATGATTAATCGAATTTCATAATAAGTTTTAACTTGTTAAAACTTTAATTGAATTGTTCATCTAACTATACTAAAATTCATTTATTAAATGTATAATATTTCTACTAGGTTAATATTTTAATTATTTGTCGTACTTTTTCCATCTATTAAACATTATACAAATATAAAATATATTTCAATCAATAATCCTATGTCAGAAGACTGATTCAAAATATTTTCTAAACAGCAAACATTCTAAACATTTTAAATATTGTATTGGGAAAGCATCAGTTATTATTGTATCCAACATGTTTTTATATATTAGTAAGTTAGTGGCGAGTTCGCCGAAGGCGAAAAGCCATTCAAATGAAGATAAATAATAATAATATTAGTAAGTTGAACATTGCAATACATTAGGAATACAACGCAATTGTTAGATATTTTGTCCATTTTTCAAAAATTTGGCTGTGGTGTGACCTCTTTTGTAAGGCTTCTTTGTTGCTGAACAATGTGTTTAATAATCGTTATTTTGGACTTCTTTGGATGACCTGCTCGGATGATATATCTATGTTGTATTAGGATTTTATAAAATACCTATTCAGCTTTAAATCATGTTCATGTTAAACATGGAAACAGCTGAAGTGCGAAGCAACCAAAACGTGAGTTCGTCTCCTGTACATCTGCTTACACAATTATATTTGTTTGGTGGAATATTGGCTCTTAAATAGAAGGAAAAATGACTTGTTCAACTCATTAGTAAAACAATCTTGACAAGTCGGCAAAAATTCTTTGGAGAAGTTTAATAAGTGTTGATTCTACTATTATTCATTCCAATGAAAAATGTTGAACATTGACTTAAATTTGGATCTTAAAACCATCTAATCAGCTCTGTGTAGGGCATTTTTTCAGCTGTCACCATTATTCAACAATAATTAACTATGTATGTTTATTTGTGACACTTGACTGAAAGTTGGGTAACCACTTTCATGTAACTATTGTTAAATTAGTTTTTATACTTCGATTATCATTAAAAATGTTATGATTAGTAACTTTTTCCGATATCAATAACGTCGCAGATGATGATCACTACATTTGGAAAATTTAAATTTTGATATTTTTAATCCAATGTGATTCGAACTTTACCCTCGTTGATCCATTATGTCGCTATTACGTCCATTACGTTAATCCATCTATCGCATACACGTCTTGGATTTGATTTGAAAAACATTTGAAACATTTGAAAATAACATAAAAAGACATAATATGTTTTGCTTGAATAAGAGCATACTCATATACTGTTATTCACATTGTTTATAAGTTTTACTAATCATGCTGGTCAACATTTTAAGTATTAGACACTGAAACTTTTGTACGATTTGTTGTTAATCAAATGTTCAATATGCTACTAAAATGATAGCTACAACCTATAGAAGCTTTTAATCAGTCAATTGTTAAACTTCTTATGTGTTGTAGAACAAAAGCTACTATATTTGCATTTTCGGAGGTTTATTCAGCTCTTATTCAAAACACAAACTGCAAGTGGAATAACAGCTTTTTTATAAGCGGAAATTAATATTATTCAATTAATGATTCAACTAAAAATTTGATCAGCAATGGTTGCTGCTATGCAGCTTGTATTAAACACGTAAGTATCTTAAAAGCTACCAATTGTTCCTTGGGTTACCCCACGGTACCTTACCAACATCCAGGCAGAAATATGAGGATTCACACTAGTAATTCCAAGATCCGCATTAAAACCCTAGGATCAACACGGGGATTTCAAGATCCACACTGGATGACTAGGATCCACACTGTCACCATACAATCCACATTGCAGTCCCAGGATCTATTTTGAAATCCGATCTACACTACAATCCCAGGATTCGCACTGGAATAAAATGACCCACACTGAAATACCAGATTCCACACTGGAGTTCTGGGATCCACAATGGTACACATTGAAATCCTACGATCCACACTACAATCGCAGGATCTTCACTGAAATTCTACGATACTTACTTCAATACCATGATCCATACTGTAATCAAAGGATCCACCCTGAAATAACAAGATTCACACTGAAGTTCCAGGGTTCACACTTGAATCCTAAAACCCACATTTGAATCCCAAGTTCCACACTTAAATTCGGCGATCCACATTACAATCCACACTGAAATCTTACAATTTATACTACAATCCCAAGATAAACACTGAAATCAAAGGACCCACACTGAAATATCAAGATCCATACTAAAATGCTACGATTCACATTGCAATCCTAGGATCCATACCAAATCGAAGAATCAAAGCATCCACACTACAATACCAGGATCCACATTGGAGATCCAAAATTCACATTTGAATTCTAGAATCCCAGGATCGAAACTGATGTTCTGCGATCCACACTATACTCCCAGGGTTCACCAGCATCCACACTAAAATCCCAGGAGTCACACTGGAATCCAATGATTCATCCGGAAATCCCAGGATCCATTCGGAAATCCCAGGATCCATTCGGAAATCTTAGAATTCACACTGGAATCCCGGAATCCACACTGACTGCCAGGATCCATTCTAAAATCTTTCATGAGTATCTGATTAAGAAACTACGCTTATTGTAACATAAGACGAGCGTGGTGATGCCGGCGAAAGTGATGCTGACAAAACCACTCAAAAAATTGAAATATTTAATGCTTACCACGAAACCTAGTGGAAGAAATCTGAATTAAAAATCCTGACATAAGACTGCGACTCTTTCACAACTTTAGCGAAGATACCATCCATACCTTTTTGTGTAAAAATTAACTATATTCACAGAAGAAACTGATCTCGAATTAGATCACTAGGCGTTCGAGGCTTCTAATCTCAAAATAAATCACTTGGCGGGCGTTAATGGGTTAAAGGACGCCTATTACGAATGATGCTTTGCAGAATGATGGAGGGATGGAGTTAAGCGTTACGGAGCATACAAAAGTTTATAGATTTTCCATATGTTTCAGATTTTTCATACCTTTGTTGTTATTAATTCTTCACATTACATTACATTCACATTTATTGAAATTATACATTTCAACAAATTGTTTCAAATATGCCATCATTTTCAAAACTTAAGAAAAAATATGGTACAAGGAGCAGAGTTGCTCGCTGTCACTATCAACGCATAAAATTTGCCGATTTCGACAGGCCGACTGCGATACAAATTGGATCATTTTGTATCCCATCAGCATCATGCTGGTTATTCCATCACCAGTGCATTGATGGCGATAGACTATGGATATCACTGATGGGTTAAGTTTAGCCTTAAATTAAGCACATAGAATGGCAATTTATCAGTACAATATTTTTAACAATGCTTCAGATAGATTGAATCTATATGTTGGTCACTGAAAAACAATAATAGCATGGATTATGACCACATGATCACTCATTCTGCACTGATTATGATCTAGAGTGCGCTGTCGCATCACTGCTGTTGGTTGTCAAATCAAAGTGATATTGATAGCTCGCAAATGATATTGATAGTTTTAGAGCATCAGCCATCAGCTGATATGATTGATATTAAGCAACTCTGACAAGGAGTAGGGGAGGTTCATTCAACCCTGCACATTGAAATTTGAGTTCAATACACAATATGGCTCATGAATTTTGCTCTCTTGTATATGAAATAAAGGGTGTACGAAATCAAATTGCACCATTTTTAAATGGCTGTAACTTTTTACCCGTTGGGTATTTTCTATTGAAATTATGGGTGTAATTTGTTCCGTGTGTATTTGTTTACGCTGTGAAGTTTTATTGTGCTCTGCAAGATAAATCCACGTAATGCGATTATCTTAAAATGTCGATATACCGTCGCAGTGATAATGCAAATCACCAAATGTTTCAGATTTAGCAAATATGAAACCCTTGCGTCCTTGAAGAACGAAAAAATCCAAGCCTACTTGAATTTTGACATTGCGTTTGAATTGCGCGCATATCTTCTGCGCGTTACCGCCGCCGCTGGATGTGGATTTGAAATGAGCGCCGCAATACTAGCAGATGTGCAATCGTTGTGATGATCGAGTCGGAAGAACAGCAGCAGCGCAAGTGAATTTTGCGCACGTACCTCGAAAATCCGGATCTACTATAAGCAGAAAGCTGGGAATGGTACATTCTACGGTGTATCATGTTTTAAATCAGTACAACGAACGTTTGACTATCAATCGGAAAGAAAAACGCGGCAAAATGGATCTCCGTATAGTGTTAAGGATCACAAATGGGTACTTCAAGCTTTCAAGAGGAATCCAAACAGTTCAGTTCGAGATGGGGCGAAGAAACTGAATCTATCCTAATTTTTCGTGCAAGATGCGAAAAAACGTGAAGGACATACGTATAAAGCCCAAAAGGCGCCTAATTGCGATGAACGGCAGAATACGGTAGGTCAAACATGTGTACGGAAGCTCTACACTCAGATGTTGTACAAACCACATCGTCTCGTTATGGATGATTAGCCGTATGTAAAAGCAGACTTTCGCTGCTTCCGGGGCTCCAGTTTTTCACTGCTCATCACAAATTTTGATGTCTCTGAGAACGTTAGAAATCAGAAGATGTCAAAGTTTTCTACAAACTATATGATTTGGCAAGCAGTTTTGCTCATAAATTTGTATCTAAAGGAATGCCTCCAAAAGCGTCTTCTTTATCTTCTGAGGTCAAACGATGATCGTAAGATTTTATGACCGGATTTAGCCTCGTGCTATTACTCGAAAGAGGTTTTGGAGTGGTACCGTTCTGATTCTAATTCCGGAAAACTTCCAATTCCGGACACTCTACTTTGTATGGGAAAGGTTTCACTTTCAACTAAGTTGCAACTAAGTTTGCTACGTGTTCCAAGGGAAGTAGTAGATTTATCAAAAAATGGGCTTTTTCGCAAACTGTTTAGCTAGCTGGCGTATGAGGGGTCCACCAATTTGAGGAAACTGAAAGGACCAGTATATATAGTTTTAGTATATACTAGCGATCAGTGACATAAAATTGGAATTCTAAAGATGGGTGCCCATGGCGGCCTGGTTTCAGTGAGAATTGCTCAGTAGTGCAATAAGATTCAGACTGATGATTTTTACAGCACGAGTTGTATATTTGTTGTAACGAGGCTTTCCGAGTTGGATAATTACGACGAGTGCTACAACATATTATGCAATTTGGTAGAGGATCACTTGAGGATATCAAAAATCAAATCGGGATGCATTAACCATTACTTAGAAATTTCTGAAAATTATTTTGTTATGATTCACTACGCAACTTAAAACAAAAGCGTAATAAGAGGGCGTTATGTAATATTCACACAACAGTTGCATAAATGACTATAACGACACTGCATAAGACAGTAAAGTAGGCCGTTACATGACAGATTAACGTAATGTAAAACAGCCTGTTACGATAATAAAAAAAAACATTTTTTTGCATCTTCGTAGAAGAACACTTGAGGATATCCGAAATGATACCTGGGCGCATTTTATCATTTGTAATAATTGCTGTGTAATGATTCATTACGCAACTCAAAACTGTGTTGTGTAATAGACATTACGCAACTGATTAAGTTGCGTAATGGCTATTGCGACACAGCATGATTTAGTACAAGAATGTAGGCCATTTCATGTCAAATTGGTGTGTTGAAAAACATCCTATTTCGATGAGAAGTTGCAAAAAAATATTGTATTTAACTCGTTACAAAATTCGAGTTTTTCAAAACTCGCCGTATTTATTCAGTTTGGATCGTTGGATAAATGTACGACTCGTGCAGAAAAGATCATCATTCCGCAACTTGTTGCATAAATTACTATTACACCTAAAAAATATCACCTCTTTTAGAATTTTCGATATGATAAAGTAAGTCAATATAAGCATTGATAGTCTCATTCTGTAGGCCCTCATCGGCCGCCCCAATTTAAAGTTCAACAAGGAATTGATGTTTTTGCTTTCGTTGATCGAAGTTGAGAAGTGCTGCAAATCACCCCGTTTGACGGTACGCGGCATTAAATGAACTTTAGAGCACTGCGTCGTTTTCTCTGCCATTGCTGCACTCTGTCAGTCAAAGTGTAGTTGACCACAACAACCAGATGGCCTTCAGGTGGACACGATATGTATCGGCCACAGCCCCAATCATTACCATGGGGCTTTACTATTGCACTGTAGCGCTTGGGTGGACGTTCGCAAATGGACCGAAGCAGCACCCTTTTTGCTCTTGTTTGAATGCGTGTCTACTGATCGAGAACTGGATTGTGAAAAGTGACTGGCGAGGCATGGCAAATCGGACGGGTTTGTTGAGTGTCTGTCTGCGTAGACAATTTATATATCTGAAAACTTGTTAATGAGTACAGGAAGGAGGTATTCTTTAACAATCTTCAGGAATGTTTCTTGTCTTACCAGATCAGTAATTTTGATTATTACGGAAAATACTGAAGATTTGCCAGTCATGGTGTGCTTGAGGCAGGATATCCTATAGGGTGCTCCAGTAAGTATGGGCACGTCTCTGACAACAGAAAGAATTTTTTTTCAAACATTTTTTATGTATAAATTCTTGTATTTTTCTTGTATTTTTCGAAAATTGTATTTTGAGAAAATAAATTCTTATCTGGTCAGCAAAGACCTTATTTTTTCTGTTTTGTTGAATTTCAATTAGTATTTTTTTTTAAATTAAAATCATTCACTGTTGCTGAAGTTCAAAAATTCACTTACCGAAATATCAGCTGTTGAATTTTAAACAAACTTTTTCCCCTTTTGTTTCCCAACTTCAAGTGTCTTTAGTGTACCATGACACTAAGAGTAATATTTAATGATTTATTGTTACAATGGATATTTGTAACGATACACCTTTACATCTTTCTCTAATACTATGACACTACAGGCAAAGTAAAGTTGAAATTGATGAATATGAAGAGATCCGAATTTATTAAATCGCCATAAAATATAAGAACAATGAAAATTTGATTGCACACCCTACTATTAAAGCTGGAGCATTGCGAAATGTTGCCTTCTCAAAAATTGTGAATTGTTTTTTTTCTTTAATTTGTCACATTATATTCAAGAAAAATATAAACGGGTACTTTAAATTGTTTTGTAACATGCATCTTGTGTCCTTATTTTTTCAAGAGGGTACGATTTTAATACCTCTAATTGATTTCGAAGCTATGCGACCTTCTTGCAAATTATCTTTTCAAATGCAGACAGCTAATATCCCTTCCGCTTTCGGTTTCAGCAAACCTTGTAGCTGTTGCATCCCCACCCAGCAATTACCATTCACCGACTTACCTCGAAAAGTTTGCTCGAAACCTGAAAATCTACTGGTCTGCTACCAATCGGCTGTATGATTGAATCACGCTGCTCATAAGGCTGGCTACTGCTCTCGTTTCTATCGCCACAGTCGGGCTTTTGTCGATATAATTTTTTATGTCTTCAACTCCGCAAAATTTCCAACACTTTTCCGCGAACCACTCCGTGAAGCCGTTTATTCCAATCAACAAAGCGCGCACTCCAATTATTCGCACACCACTAGAGGAGGCTCGCGCGCGCTCGTTGCTCTTGCTGGGTAGGTACTGCAACACCACGCGTCGACTTCACCCGCCACGACGACGACGACCCTATTCTCCTTTCACTGTCAGCCAGCGGTCGCAATGATCTTGCTGAAGAAAAACCAAATTGGTTTTATGGAAAAAGATTAACACTGACGCGGCACGATTTTTGCAGCAATTTTGTAATATGTTCTTTGCCAGTGATATTGCACGTTGCGTGTCACGGTGTGTTAAAAAACATATATTATCGAACATACATGAACCATCTTGTTTTAAATTTAGCCTTGCTAGTCAACACCCAAAGTTCTAAAAATTTGGTTTTGAATTAAGAAAAAAGTTGATTTTTATACACCTATGAATGATGATAGTAACTACACCACATGCTCTATCCAGTCGATCATTACGATAAACAAAAAAAAATTGATCTTTTGAGTTTGAATCCAGGTTTCAAAAAAGTTTCAGTAATAACTGCTATATGTATTTTATTACCAATTAGAAAATTGAACAACTCATCATCTTTACCATTCAAAGAACGAGCATTCCAATTTAAAATATTAAAAAAAATGGATCTGTTAGAAAAATACCTATAATCGAAATATTGTATAATATCGTTGCGTTCATAGAAAATGTAAGGTTTTTATTCGGTACCGTAATCCGGGGTATCATTGATCAGCGGGGTAACATTGATCGGAATGACTCATGTCGTAAAAAGTTCGTATTATCATTTATTGATGGAACATTTCCAAATAACGAATGGTGCTTCTCTTTCTTATATTCATAAGCTAATGTAAGTGAGGATTTTTGCGAAAATTGCATTTACATTATGCGTAAATTTGTCAACTTTTCGAAACAATGATTTCAATGGGTAAGGATGACACTACCGAAGATTCATGTCTCACATAAGTTCTGCAAACGATATGAGCAAGGAAAATGCGGTTCTTACTAAAAATGGCATCGCCGAAAACGATTCCGTTATCAAAACTTTCATAAGTATGCTCAATTAGGCAACATTAACGAATTACTGTAATGAAAATAGAAATCTCTTAAGAGATTGCCTACCTTTAGGCGTATTCCGTGGTTCGAGGTGTTTTTAATTTTAAAATAACTCAAAAGGTAAATGACTTGTAAGCGTTTGGTCTTCATATTCGGCTTCGGGGGCCATGATTTAAGCAAGTAACGATATTTTTAATATTACCGAACGGTGTTTACGTAGGTGATCAATGTTACCCCATATCAGCTAAATCAAAAAACCATTTAAAACATATTTTTAAACATGTATAAATCTTTCAAAAAACAAAATGCAGTATATAGTCACGAGCTATGGGTGGCAGTACTTGTTTTAAAAATATAAAATTTGCAACATTTGCTTTTTCAAACAAAATATTCAAGAAATATTCAAAATAATGATCAATGTTACCCCGGATTACGGTACTAATAATGAAATCTTACTGCCATAGGCAGGTCATTTTGTGTGAGTGTCGGTAGAAATTGTGCTTGATTGAAATAAATGATCATTCATTCGTGTTCAATATATGCCAAATTTGTCTTCAAGCCGTAGAAAAACATGAAAGTTAGTGCTACTTTATTTGACTGTCAAGGCTATTATTTAACAAAAAAAGACCGGAGTTACTTGCAAGTTCGATAATTTGGGTGTTATAGCACACCGTGCGTCTCTGGTGGGTCTCGGTTTGGGTGGTTGGAATTGTTACGAAAATGTTTGCACGTAAACAGAACTCTATAAGTCACAAAGGGCGCGAAGGAGAAAAGATATGGTGAGAAAAACAGCTCCGAAGAAAAACCCGTCGATTCGCTGATAGCGAGAGGGTTTTGAGAGACGAAGCGAAAGCCCCAACATATGATCCAAGCGAGTGTTGATGTGAGTGAGACTTAACTCTTACTAATATTGGTACTAAATGTGGCCCCCCAAGTTACTAGTACATGAGCATTATGCTTATGAGGGGGACCAGTATCGCTCCCCATACGAAGAAGTAATAAAAGTGGTCGCACTCACTTTACAGTGACTGTCGGAAATTATGGATGGATGGTGGTTGTGCAGAGAGAGACTTAAACGACACGGCAGGAGCGAGTGAGCCGGTTCTGCAGGTTTCGTTAGTTTATAATATCGACGGAAACTTGCACTTTTTAAATTGATGATCAGGTTTGATTGGCGGAGGCAGATGTGATGGGTGAAGCAAGAGGTGAGCAGCTGAGATGAAAACTGGAACCGATTTCCTTCATCTGTGAAGCAAGTGATGATGCGAACCGGGGGGCTGCTAGGGTTGATGTGAATGAATCAACTATTTCAATCCATCGTCATCTATTAACTGCATGAGTGGGAAATATCATGGAATGGACAGCCTTAGAAAAAGGATTTGTACTTCTTTTTACAAGTGATGCCGTTGCCTGAATATTGAACTATTATTGGCATATGAATTTGATTTAATGACTGAGGTATTGTAAAAAGATATCATTATTAACTCTTTTCAAGACTTTGTGAACAAAATTTTGCAACGATAAAAATTTCATTTTGCTTTTTCTCATCAATGCGAAAGAACATCGAAGGCAATTAAGTTTTGACGTCTACTCTTCTGATCATTTGAGTTTGAAACTTTAAGCCAGTCAGCTGTGAATGTAGCCACTGTCAAGGTCGACGATACAGAAGGACGAGCAATTTGACTCCGTATCAACGAGTGTTGCAGCTAGAATTATAATACTATTCGAAGCTTTAACAAAAGTGTTTTGAATTATTCTCTTAAAAAGTCCTGGTAGATATTTCGAATGATTTTCACCAATGGAATCCTTGAAAAAAACTGAAGGAGTTTCCAGAAGACTTCCTGAATGAATTTCTGCAGGAGCAGCTGTATGAAAGTCCGGATAAATTCATGGAGAGATAACAGGGATAATCGTCCCAGAAAACCAGAAATCGCATAACAATGCACGCAATAGCTCGTTTATTCATACAAATTACATCACACCTGCAATACACGATGAATCAAATCGTTTGATTGGTGAATTTCCTCCTCCTGACAATTTCAGAGTTCGTTTGTACATTTCGTTCCTTCTCGTATACTCGTACAAAGTAAGTCGAATCCTTCATTTACCTATGATAAAAAATTTGATTTGACGGCCACTACAGATTGATTCGACTTACTTTGTACGAAACGAAGCAAAATGCACAGATGAACTCAATAAATATCGAGTATTTTCTCAAATCCACGATAGTAGCTTTCATATGGTTTTGAGAAAACTAATTAAGAAGAATCACAACCTGTCATCTGAAACTGTTTTGAAATCAATCCCTTTTTTGACATTTTTTTCTCCGTGTACATCGCATAAGTTTTGCATACAATCAGCTCACGTTAAAATACTAGGTAGTTCCTATAGTTTCCCGAAATAAAATGTATGATAAAATGATAAGCCGTTTCATTCAATTATTTACGACGTTTTCGTACCAGTGTAAATCGGCTCAAGTAGTGTTTTGTTTTGATTCGTGGTTAAGTCACTTTGTCTCTCCATATACAACGGAGCGGTGAAAGTATTGGTGAAATTAAACGCGCTAAGAAAGAAAAATCGAGTTGGTTTAGAGCGGATCGTGTAGGATTTTATCTGCAAAACACGTTGGATGGATAAAATAAGTTTGTTTACCACTCTGACTTGAGTCTATTTGAATAAGTTTTCGAGAAATAGTGTTTATATGCGAGGAAACTCGGCAATCAAATGATTTCGCTCACCGTGTTTTGCGGGTGGGATTAAATTCTCACAGGTGAACGACTTTTTTCTTAAATTTTTATGCGACTTCTGATTGTCTGGGAATAGTTCTTGCAGAAATTTTGGAAAGATAAGATTCCTATTTGAACTTCTCAAGACTTGTTTAGATCACTTAAAATCTGGAATTTTGGAAGAAAACTCTTGAACATCCTGTACGAAATTTCCAGAGAAGTTTAAGAGAAATTCTTGAATGAAGATCACGGTGCTATTCAGACCGTTATTATCAGAAAGCATATGCATCAAAATTGTGCTCACCAGTCGTTTTCTTAGGTTAAACTGCATGTCTGGGCAAAATTTGTAAAAAAAAATCCCCGTTTTGAAATTACGCTCTTTTTATGGTCCATAAATTTGAAGAAAATCTGAGATTTGAAATGGTTTTTCATATGCCGTGATTATTTGATGAAATGTACAATCATAACATGGATCAAAGCTATTTTAAGTTATATGTATTCAATGGGTTATTTTAAATAAAAGATCAACCAAATTTCTAGTTACGTCCTTTTTGCGACGTACCGATCAAAAACCTTTTTTTTTTATTTATTATTGAAGCATTAGATTGTTATTTTTGTCTCAACTGATTTTTCTTTGGCTCAAGTGCTGTAAGGCATTACGGAGACAATTCATCATGCAGCTGATAGGTTTTAGCACAATAATCTGGGTAGTTTGGTGAACCCAAGAACTCACGTTTTAATAAATTTTACTTCAACTCGAGAGTAGGTACATATTAGACTTTCAGATTTCATATTTTGTGGGCAGCTATTCGTTATATTTTGTTCAGTCGGCGCTTTCCGGTTTGGATTTTTGATCAAGTGTTACTAATTCTTATGATATTTGTTATTATTAAAAAACCAGTGACAGGAGTGTATGAAACAAACGCAAACGATATTGAAAGCAGTGATTCAAAATGGAAGAAAATATTGAAAAATACAGAACATCTTTTATTAGTTTGTTATATGGAATTTTTAGAGCAGAGCTCTGCAAGTTTGTTTTTGAATGTTTGACTCATGAACTCAAGATTCATAGTACAGTAACTGACAAGCCGAAAAAGATTTGCATTCGAAGAGAATGTAAGTTGTATATTATCGATTTACAACACATTTTTTATATATCTATTATTAAATAAGACAAATCTTTTTCGGCTTGTTCATGCTTTGCAAGAGGTATGATTTTGAATTTGTAAAAACCAAATCTTTAAGCTATTGCTGCTTTTTCTTAATATAGTTTTCATTCAATGTTAAATTTACATTGATTTATGATGATTTTTTATTAGATTATACCACTCATCAGGATTAACCATCAAAGCCCCGGGACAGACCTTTTATTTTTAATCGAGTGGTGCTCAGAAACAGATAAGGTGAATGAGATGCGGTTTTCACTATGATTGATGGAATGAGTTGGACTTCTTGCAAGTGGGGTTTTCAAACCGGAAGTTCAGGTCTGAAAAACCATCGATGCGCAAAAAAAAAAAGAAAACCGCATTTCTTCAACGTTATTTGTTTCTGAGTGATAGTCGATCAAAAATAGAAGGTTTGTCCCGGGACTTTAAGGGTTAAACTCATAAAAAAGATCAAATTTTGAGAGAATGATTCAACAATGAAGAAAAGATGACAATACACAAGCGTCAGCTAAAGCACTGTTTAAAGAAAAGTTAAGAAAATGTTAAATTTGAATGGTCTAGTTAACCTAGTTATTCATATTACTTTTATAATTATTTTTAAAGTAACTTTATAGATAGTAATCTAAAATTGACTCCAACACCTGAGCCTACGGAAAATGAGTAAAATGTATTAGATTATTGCAGCTGTAATATTTTTAATAGCTACGCCGCAAAAAAAGGTGTAACACAAAAATTTGTAGAAATTTCTATTCAAAAAATCCAAGGTTCCAAATAATTAAAAAAAATGCTTTGTACATTTCATTTTATAACAACGGCAAATGAAGAACCGTTTGAAAAACCTTGATTTTGTTTGAATTTGAGGATCAAAAGGACTACAAAACGAGCCCTACGTTTTTTTTAACTTTTCCCGGAAATACAATTCAGTTCCCGAACATGACTGATGAACACAGGCTTTTTCTTTGAAAACGATGGTCTGGGGAATACCGTGATGCTCTAAAGAAATAGAAGAAGAGAGTAGTAGTCCAACTCTCAGTAGAAGTTTATTTGAATTTTTTGAGTGAACCCCACAAGTGATTCCTGGAATATCACCTGGATTCTAATAGAATGTCTGAAGAATTTCCAAAGGAACTTTCGGAAGTATCTCTAGAGATAGAGCATATTAGGAATTCCTCATAAAAGAATACTTGGAGAAATTTCTTGTGAATTTTATGGTAGATTTCTGGGTGATGTTTGTGGAAGCATTCTTACAGAAATCTCTGATTTTCGTATATTTTTTTTTGGTTTGGTGCTTGTAGAGTGTTATTATGGAAGAATCTTTAGACAAATCCCTGTAGGAAGTCTGACGAAAATTCTTCATAATGCTTTCGAGAAATTCCTGGACGAATAGCTCGAAATTTCCTGAATGTTCAGTAGGGTGCGGTTTATTTTTCGAATGTTCTGAAAACCAAACATTCGTGTGCTCTTCTGAATTCAACATTCACAAAAAAGGTGAATCTCAAATTTTGAGCCAAACATATTGAGATTGGAGGTAGCGCAAGTGGCGTGAAGACGAATTTCCAGGTTATGAAATATGACCTTCCGTAAAGTCTTCATAACTTTGTTATTTTGTAATTAATTTTAAAGCTCTTGGCATCTTTCTCTTCAACATTGAATATATGAAAAATTTGTAGAACATCGAATTTGTCTTAAATCAGAACAAGTCTGAGTTAAAACTAGTTTTCTCCAAACTTTTCCTCATTTTACTAAAAAAAATCATCTTTGTTTGACCATAACTTAATGAATGCTTAACGGATTTCAAATCTTTTTACATGATTTTGAAGCAAGTTTAGTTTTTAAGCTTTGGGTACAACAAATAAAATTAAAACATAGATTTGACTAAATCTTTTTTTAAACAAAAATTGCCCAAAAACATGAATATTAAACGAAATGAACTAATTTTTTATTTTGTTTTCTCATTTGTTAAACCTTCAAAAAGGTCTTAGAAGCAATTTTTCATAAATGATTTTTTTTTATTTTAACATAATATATGCACTATTCAACTTGTAACTATGACAAGACGCTTTAAAACCTTCATTTAAACAGTAAAACTGCAACTTTCGGCAAAAATAAATCAATTACTCAAAAACAAATTGATTTTTCAAACTGTTCAAAACTGTTTTTAATTAAATTTGTGGTGTACTCATTTTGATAACAACTAAATTTGCTTCGAGAACATGTAAAATGATCTGCAATTGGATAAGTATTTATGAAGGTATGGTCAAACAAACGTGATTTTTTTTAGTAAAGAGATGAGAATTTGTAAGTAAAGTACTTTGAGCTAACACTTGTTCCGATTTTAGACAAATTTGATATTCTACAAACTTTTCATAAAGATATTTTTGAAGAGAATGATGCTAAGAGTTTTTAAAATTGGTTGGAAAATAACAAAGTTATGATGACTTCACTGAAAGTCACATTTATTAACATGGAAATTTAACTTCAAGTCGCTTGTGCCACCTTTAAATCTTGATATTTTTAGCTCAAAATTTGAGGTTACTCTTTTTATGTGATTTGAATTCAGAAGCGAACACGAATTTTTGGTTTTGAGAACCTTCGAAAAATAAGCCGCACCCTAATGTTCACTTGATAAATGTTCTAAAAGCTGTTCGGAAAATTTATTGACGATTTTCGTTCGTGGAAGTCTTGACGAAATTCATGGATGGAATTCCAATTCATTGAAAAAATCCCAAAAGGAGATGCCTTTTTCAAAGAAAGGAGTCCAAGAGGAATCGAAAAAATTTTTTTTTTTGATGTCTCATTAGATACTGAAAATCAAGTTGATAATATTCGAAATGAATTTGTCAAGCCCTGTAGAATGTTATTGAAGGTTTTTTAGAGTAACTCTTGAGGAGATTGCTTAGTGAAATCCATCGAATGCCTAGTTTTCGTTCAGAAACTGAATTGATCCCCAATTTTTCGTTATATTCGTAGGTCTTGCCAGGGTTGTTTTGGTGGTCAGAAAGATAAAGAATTGTCATCCACCAATAATAGAACTAAAATAATCTTTTTCTTCTTTTCCTTGGCACTACGTCCTCACTCGGACATGTGAATATTCACAATAACAATTAAAGTTTCTTTTTTGTGTGTACAAGGCTTCCGGAACAGGCTATGACTGCAGACATCATATTTGTATATCTATTCATAGTCCAAATAAATATCTATATAATCATATATGAACTATTTAGATTACTTAATTAATGGTCAACAAAGGTTAGGTTTCCCAAGGGTTTTTATAGATGTAACTGGATCTCGGTGGCTTCGGATTATCCTCAAATTCCAACCAAAATTTTTTTAGATGTCGAAAGAATATTTCGGCTCCTATGAATAATCCTACGAAATTGAAGATTTTTGTTCACGACATCTTCAAGAATTTATCAATTATCTATTTTATTTCCTTCTAAGATTTTTTCATATGTTTTGTGAAGAATTCAACTAGAATAATCTTTTAGATATTCCTTTAAGAATACCTTGAAAGAATATTTAAGCTTCTATGAATCATGCTAGGAAATTAAAGATTTTGTTCACTACTGTACTACTTCTTCAATAATTTTGCATCTATCTCTTATTTTCCTTCCAAGATTTTTGCTCACATATTTTTTCAAGAATTGTTAGGAGACGCTATCTTAAGGAACAAGTACTTACTCCAAAGCATTCGTATTTGAGTATTGTTTTCATTATTGAATTTTTTTTTAATTGATTCTATAAGACTAAATGGTAAATCAAAGCAATTTAAGTTATAACCAGTCGATCAAGCTGTATATGTAATATACAATATTTGCAACATATCAATGCATGATTCTATTGAAATCTTGCAGTTGTAGGTTGGGTGTCTCAAACATTAATTAAGGAGACGGTTTCGGAGTCATTGTCTATTACCACGGTATTCATATTCTATGGATACTGTGTTTTAAAGGCTCTATAGTGGAATATTATTAAGCGCTTGAGTTCCGAATAAATTGCTGCAGTAAAGCTGTTCTGGCCCTCATGGTTAACTAAACTGATGAGAATTTTTTCAAACTTAGTTGAATATGGATTTGGTTAGCAAAGCTCAACATCGCCGAAAAGACTTTTTGTAATGGCGATTTAGATATTCGAATGTTCTTTTCGAATGGCTTTCTTAGTCTGGTTGTCGTAAAACGATGTTTTTTTTTGTAAATCAGATTGAAAAAACCATTCGAAAACAGCAGGTACTTCTGGAATATTCAAGATTTAAAGTTTTTTTTGTTCGAAGCATGCATCATTCAGTTATGAACTTACATCAGTCAAGTTATAAAATTGTTATATGTCGAAAATTCAAAATGAAAGGCTGTTGAAATAACTGAGCCAATTCGTACCGACAATTACATCAAACAGTTTTTACATTTTCTTCAATGTTTAGTAAACAAGAATTACTGTCCTATAAGCTTCATGTCAAACCATAATATCCACTTCTCACTGTACCAACATGCAACAGTCCCATTTGAATACATCCAAACTCAGTTTTCGTAGTCGTTTCTAAGTGTACTGCTCGTTACCACCTTCTTGTGCACAAACATGTACTCCAACGTGTCCCAGCAGTCGGTCGCTCTCTCGTACTCATAGCCTCTTTAAAATTTAAGTCACTCGCTTCAAACATCAACTCCCCCAAACTTCCCAATCGAGCATTCCCTTCGAAATCAAATTCCCTCCTTTGGACACCATTTTTTCTAAATTCTCTTCAGCATCTGTGCACTTCTGGTTGTTCACGATTCACTACATCGATTTCACTGCCAGTTCCAATTCCAACCATTCCAACCAACCGAACCACACGAGTTAGCCAGCGGCACACATATTCGTCTTGTTCGCACTAAAAAGGTGAAGGTTTTGGCATTTGAGATGCGATCCAATCTCCAAGTCGCTTCGCTGCACTTCCAATGCGCTGCTTGTGCAAAGTTTCTTCGTTCTCGTTCTTTTCGACTGGTCCGTACTTGAATGCAAATCCAAGATGCGATTTTCCTCCTCATCAGGAAAAAACACGTCCTTGCGAAAAAAGTGAAAATCACTCACTTTGGTCTTTTCTCTTTGGCCGAGGGTCGCGACAAACATCACACAAGATTCAGCACACGGAGGCGACGTAATCCACTTTCAACTTGCCACCACAACACATACCTTGGGCTCCAAAAGGGGAGGAATAGGAGGAGGGGAACTGTGGAGACTGTTGTTCAGCTACGCGTAACGACTTAAAGACTTCGACGGCGAGAGCGATCTGCAAGCGACGACGACATGCAGCCAGGGTTCGTTGTCTACTGAACGGAGAAATCTCCGAGACTTCTTGTGCATACCATTTTGCGCTCGACCGATCCGCGGCCACGACGACGACGACGACGACGACGACTTCGACAGACGGCCAAGCAAGGCTGTTTATTGTTGCTGTTGGTGGTGGTTATGGGGAGCTTACGCTCCACAGTGGTCCAAACAAATGTCGACCAAAACCCCAAACTTCCATTTAATTGGAAAAAATATTGTATTTTTCCTTAATTCATATTGTTTCCTTGACTTATATATTTGACCGATTGACGGAAGCAAGCTGATTGGACGATAGCTAGAAGCTTTTACAGACTTTCCATTTGTCAGGAAAATATGCCAACTGAACATATTTGTTAAATATATCAACCAATTATAATTGATTCCAAGGAAATTTCTTGATGAGGATGAAAGTAATGCCATCATCGCAAGGGACTTCCATAATTTTGATTATTTTAATAATAGTTCGCTTTTCTTCCAAATGAGTATTCCAAGAATTTTCGAAACCGTTCTCTTAATTTAGAATGCTTTCGAAATCTCATGTACAGTCAAGACTCCTATAAGACGCTGGCACCTACTTTACGCACACCGCAATTTCTCAGCTGTCGTCCATTCTATTCAGGTAAAATTCTGTAGATGTAGTTTATAGTATACCGCATCCATCAACAAAATTTCAGCTTCATCTCATTGAATACCGCTGAAAAATTGTGGTGGGAGGAAAGTGGGTGGTAAATTAGACAAGTGAGTCCTAAATTGAAATTGTGCCTGCTGTGTATAGCAAGTTTTCGAGCTTTTATACATTTAGGTAATAATGATTTGTTTTCCTCTTTCAATGCCGGAATGGACTTCTGAGGTTTTTTCAATATTTTTTTATAATTGCCAAAAAAGGAAAGAAAAAAAGGAAGAGGTCAAACGAGAAATTTTAATTTCAAAATTTTTTGTTTCCTAATTGAGAGAAGAGTTTTTTTTAATTTTGTAGATCCTGCCATATTATTTCTAGAGCAGAACCTTGGGCGCGTTTACATTGCCTTCTTCTCACATTTGGAAACGGTTTAAGAGTTTTAAATTATCGTCTATAATCACGGATTTGAATTTTTCTTCACATTTTGGTATAGCAATGCCACTTGCTTTAACAATGGAATTGGTTGACGTTTTGAGAGCAATGTAAGTATTAAGTTTTGTTTGCAAATTTTAACATCAATATTACTATCGATGTGTGTTTCATATGTACTCCAGTTGACTCGAAAATAATTTAAAGTGGAGCTGGTAGGATTGAGAATCGCTTCATGGGATATTTGAATTGTAACAGGGACATGATCAGAACCTAAATCTGCGTGAGTAATAGGGTGCAGCTTATTTTGCGAAAAGTCTAAAAACCAAGAATCCGTGAGCTCTTCTGAATTAAAATTACATAAAAAGGGAAACCTCAAATTTTGAGCCAAAAATATTGGTGGCGCAAGCAACTTGAAGGTGAATTTTTAAGTTATGAAATATGACCTTCAGTGAAGTCTTCATAATTTTGTTATTTTTCAACCAATAATGAAGCTATAAGCATCATTTTCTTCGAAATTAAATTCAAGAAAAGTTTGTAGAACATCAAATTTGTCTGAAATCAACACTTAGTCTTAGTTAAAGGCAGTTTTCTTTAAATATTTCCTCTTTTTACTTAAAAAATCATTTTTGTTTGACCAATCGTTTTTGTTTGATCACAATCGAACCACTGTGCGCTCTCGCCAAGACAGTGAAAGGCAAACGTTGAATGGCTAATGCCGCTGGTTTGGTGCTGGCACACGTTGCACAGGAGGACAAGCCCCAGCTGAGTTCGAGTCTCCGGAGCTTACGGCGTTGGGGAGATTGTTGTGATTTGTTTTCTATAGCCGTGAAGGTTGATCGCATTGGCGTTGAGAGAACGCGAGCGAAGAGAAATTCATACCGCGTGTAGGATAATGTATGTAGGCACGATACACAAACCGTGGTGTTTCTACAGGGAAGGCAGGTATGCATCGATGATTATGGTGATATGGTGAGTCATGATAGGTAGTGACGATATCAAAAATACGAAGGACAATTGAAGTGACGTTTCCGATAATGATGCACTAGTGATTCAATAAATTTTGCAGGATATTGGAAATGTATCATGTTATTCATCAATAATTTGACCAAATCATTTCCAGATCGGGATTACAATGTAATAATCAACCTACAATAAAATATTAGAACTTTACTGTAAACTAGTATATTTATTATTGTTCAGGACCTTTTTACTCTAAACCCTCTGTGGAAAGAAACAATAGACTCTCTTTGCGCTCATGCGTTTTGCGGTACTCAGTTTTGGGTGTTGTTCGAACCCATTAGAATGAAGTCACAAGCTCTCATTTTTTCTCTGCGAATTACCCTCTTCAAGGGACCCTTCCCAACTTGCCCATTTTTTTCTTATTGAATCACTGCCGTTATACGCATAATTGTCCCATGTTCCAAAATATGCAATCGAGAAAAACGCGTTTAAAGATTTTAACACATTTAAGCCTCGTATTGACCAGGTGTGAGGTAAATTAAATGAAAATCTTCACAATAGCATAAGGAATACCGTGTTTATTAGAGTCAAGAGTTTGTATTATGAGAATAAAGTAAATTTAGCTACGAAATTCAAAGTGGGACTGTTATGCCTAAAAAGACGGGGTTTTTGGTGAATTTCTACGCATAACAGTCCCACTGATAGTAGAGACCAATTATGTGCTAAGCATACTGCTGTAGATGACCCTTCTTACGTATAGATTGTACCGAATATTAAGGACGTATATCCTCAAGACTATGTTAAGATGTAATAAATTCCTAAATCGACTCTTCCAGCTGCAGGCATGACAGAAACTCATCTGCGAATTCAAGGTTATTCTGCGGGGTAAATATTTAACTCAAAATTCACGACACAAATCTTCACACGATTTGGCATTTCGTTGGACTTTGTTTGCAATATCATGATATTTGATACATCGCGAATTAAGTTTTAGAACCACCAACATATTTAAAAGACACGGACACGTTAATATGCTTCCAGTGGACGGTTATGTCCTTTGAAGGAAGCACCCCACTAGACAACAGACTAGCATGCAACGCCCAGTGGCACAGTCGAAATACGTTTCTAACGAAAAGCTTTTCCGGACTGAAGCGGGAATCGAACCCATACTCCTTGACTCGATGCGGCTAAATGCTTGGTAACATTAACCGCACAGCCACGAAGCCCACACTTGCAACGAAGAGCCAACTATGTGGAATAATCCAGTATGTGGCCAGGTCATCCTATTCTTCTTTTGACATGACTTTGACTTTATCAAGTTTGATATGTCCCTTATGAAGTTTGATGTTGCCAGCTAGGTTTCAGAACCGACAGTTTAGAGGCCATTTTCCCTAGGGAACCTGGAATTCAGAACAATCCGGCATGTGGTCAAGTCATTAAAATGCATTTGAACCACCTGTAGACTTGATTTTCAAATTCATAAAAATTGATATGTTGCTAGCCAGGTTTCAGATTCGACAATATAATGGTCACTTCCACCAGTGAACCGGTATTCGGAACAACCCAGCATGTGGCCAAGTCATCCAAAAAGGTGAACTATTTTTATTTACACTTGGTTTGCTAAATCATGAAGTTGATTTGTCGCAAGCCATGGACTCGAAATTAAAGTGATTACACAGCGTAACAAAAATGACATTTTTGCGTGTCTCAAGGATCAAATTATGTGTCTCTAGTAGTTTTGGGGTTGCTGAATCTGATGCCATTCTCCGAAATGTTCCAGCATGTCATAATTTTTAGCCACAGGTCGCCAAGCTGTATATAACAAAGGTTTTATTGATGTTTACATAAAATTTAAGGTATAATTTATCAAACTTTTTTGTGATTTAGTACACTATGCATGTAAAATAGGACCTGAACTTTCAATTTGACCATATTTTGGTTGAATTTGCACGATTAAATTTAAATTAAACCGATTTTTTCAACATGCTTACTGTCTCCATACAAAATTTTTGGTTACTCTTGTATGAAAAAAAAAAACAAAATTTTCTCAACTTACCAAAAAATAACTTTTCCGCATCGAAAGTATTATAAACTTTATTGATGAGTATTGCTACACACATAAAGCGGCAATAGATTCAGCGCGAAAGCGGCAATAGATTCAGCGGCAATAGATTCAGCAACCCTTAATTGAGTAAATATCGGTATTTTGGTGCTTGAGACAAAAACGTGTTCCGCAGTGTTACTGAATCTTCAAGTGGGATTATTTGTGGATTTGTGATGAATCCAAAATTACGGTGCATTTTTAATCGATGACGGTGGTTCGAAAAAATGAAAAATTTTGTGATTGACACTGAAAATTCAACTGAAATTTAGTGAAAAAAGGATGGGAAATATTATTTTGATATTGGAAATTTCAATAAAATTTGACCACAGACTCGCATGAATGATGAATGCATCCCGATAATACAAACACATAAAAGAAGTTGTGTTCCACATAGGATGTAAAGCCAACGTAAGAAGATGTTCAAAACGATTTTCCTAAACACCAGCTAATCAAAAACTGACAATACTGAATATTTTGTAGAGATTAGCGTAGCGAATGGTATAGTGTGACAGTTATGCGTAGAAATACAGTCGTGGGACAGTTATGCGTGGAAATTCAACCATGGGACAAATTGACTTGGCTTGCTTTTTATTGAGTTTCCGAACAAAGGTAGTTTTTAGTAAGTGTTTTCTAATACTATACGTGGAAATAAACTGTTTGATGACAAAAAGTCAAAATGGACAAAAAATAACATTGGACAATTATGCGTATAACGGCAGATCAGGTATCAACCAAAATAGACTCCAATATGGCGATAGCAATAATCTCATGAGTAGCGAGGAACTTGCCTTTTGAGCAAATTTTCCGATGCAGTGACTGATTTTTCTCGTACATGCATGATCAGAAAGGCGTAACAAAAAATAAATTGTGTTTCAACTGTTGATATTTTTATCAAGGTTTGTTTGATTCAGATATGCCTTTGAAACATGTTATGCAAACACTTCATCATAATAACATAATTATAAGAAAGCGAGTTCTAATTTATGTTCAGTAAATTTGAACAGTATTGGCCCTGTGATTTATAGCTACAATCGGCATACCTACCTTTACCTTGAAGGGTCGTCCGGGCGTATTGTAGAGCTCCATCCTCGTCGGTCTTGGGCGAAACTTCTCCAGTTGCCCCGAACGTTTAGGGTCGCCAGGTCCTCTTCCACAGTGCGCATCGTACCTTCGTGCTGTGCGTACACGAATTCTCTCTGCTCTTGGAAGTTTTCTTAAAAACTACCTAAAGCAATAAAACAGTACTTTTCAGTGCTACAAAAACAGTACTTTTCAGTGCTAAAATTAAAAACGGTACTTTTCAGTGCTACTAAAACAGTACTTTTCAGTACTATTTTTGCTACTATTGATCCCTTTACGATCCTTGTTTGGACCCGTGCCTTCGATTTTTAGTTGGACCCGTTGGCGAAAGCTAGCGGTGGTAATCCTTCTTGGACACCGTCTTGGGAAAAAACCTTTCGAAGGTCACGTCTTCTTTCGTTTATTAATTAAACATGGTATCAACAACTAACAAAAGGAAGGGTGAATCTCTGAATTCACTACTTCCTTCCAAAAAAGTGGGTTTTAAAACTGTCACTACACGTGGCAAGAATGGAAGAAAGGACGTTTCCCCGGAATGCAAACTTTCTTCCAAGGGTGAAATGAATAATTGTATCGAAATGAGCAATCAGTTCGATGCTCTAGACAAATTTTCCGAACACCAAATCGAAGCAGCCTCTAGCCCAGGCTCTTTGATTCAAGTGAGGAAGCAAAGAGTGCCGCCTATCGTGGTCAGTTGTTCCGAATTTGGGGGATTTAGGCAGGAGATCATGAACTCCATTAGGGGAATGAAGGTTTCCTTCCAAATCGCAAAGAAAGGAGACTGTCGCGTTTTGCCGGAAACTCTTAAAGATCGTGAGCTTCTTCTCAAACATCTTGAAGAGAAGAAGCACAAATTTTTTACTTATGACGACAAAACTGAACGTTTGTTCAAAGTTGTCTTGAAAGGTCTCTCAAGTGACTATAAATCACCTGAAGAGATCAAAAATGGAATAAATAATTTACTTGGATTTTCCCCAGTCCAAGTAATCATTATGAAAAAGAGAACCCAATCTGGCATTGTTCGGAAAGGGCTTTCTCAAGAATTTTATTTAGTTCACTTTAACAAAAAAGAACTAAATAATATTAAAGCTTTAGAAAAAGCAAAACTTTTGTTTGATGTCCGTGTGACATGGGAACATTTCCAGAAACCTGGAGGAAATTACCAGAACCCCACTCAGTGCCGTCGGTGCCAAAAGTGGGGTCATGGTACAAAAAATTGTCATATGTTGTAATTGCGGGGCTAACCATAAGTCCAATTTTTGGAATTGTCCTTCACGCAAAAAGGTCATTGAGGCTCGTGCCAGGCAGATGAAAGATAATATCCGTTACGATAACGGTCGTTTCCGGAATTTGCCTGGTAGAGTATCGAATAATGCTCATTTTTCAGTTAACGATCGCTTGATCATGAATCATACCCATCAGGAAGATCATAATCATGCTTATTCACAAACTAATTTTATTCCGTCGGGTAGCCGTTCGAATCTTTCTATTTCGAATGTATCTACCCACGGTAAATCCTTTGCCGATATCGTAGCAGGAAATTCGAACTCTTCCCCTGTTCGATCCATGGGTACCCATTCTACTTGTTTCAAATCAAATGGAAAAAACCCTACCGCCACAGGTAACTCCGCTTCTTCGTCTACCGGAAATTCTAATGGGAAATCACATGACATGTCTGCCTCTGATTTTAATTTTCTAACTGAACAATTGAATCTAATGATTGATGCAATGTTCAAAGCCACCACTATGACTGAAGCAGTCCAAGTAGGTGTAAAATTTACAAATCAAATTGTTATTGGATTACGTTTTTCTAATGGATCCAAATAATAATTTAAATATTTTAAATTGGAATGCTCGTTCTCTGAATGGTAAAGAGGACGAGCTGTTTAATTTTCTTACGGTTAATAACGTGCATATAGCAGTTATTACCGAAACGTATTTAAAACCTGGATCTAAACTCAAAAGAGATCCTAACTTTTTTGTTTATCGTAATGATCGACTTGATGGGGCATGTGGGGGATTTGCATTCATCATTCATAGGCGTATAAAACATCAACTGTTTTCATCATTTGAAACTAAAGTTTTTGAAACTTTAGGTGTTTCTGTTGAAACACAGTTTGGTAAATATACTTTCATAGCTGCCTATTTGCCTTTTCAATGCTCTGGGCAGCAAGTTAATTTGCTCCAAACTGACTTGCGAAAATTGACTCGCAATAAGTCAAAATTTTTTGTCATTGGTGACTTTAATGCCAAACATCGGTCATGGAATAATTCTCAAAGTAATTCCAACGGCAGAATTTTATTTGATGAGTGCTCTTCAGGATATTTCTCAATTCAATACCCTGATAGCCCCACATGTTTTTCCTCTTCTAGAAATCCATCTACGATTGATTTGGTCTTAACCGACTCTAGTCATCTTTGTAGCCAACTGATAACTCATGCTGATTTTGATTCTGATCATGTCCCTGTTACATTTCAAATATCCCAAGAAGCGATTCTCAATCCTATCAGCTCCACTTTCAATTATTTACGAGCCGACTGGAATATATATAAAACGTATGTTGACTCTAATCTTGATGTTAACATTTCTTTAGAAACTAAACTTGATATTGACAATGCTCTTGAAACTTTAACAAATTCCATTGTTGAAGCCCGGAGCATTGCAATTCCAAAATGTGAAGTAAAATTTGAATCCGTGATTATAGACGATGATCTTAAACTCTTGATCCGTCTTAAAAACGTGAGGAGAAGGCAATTTCAACGCACTCGCGATCCTGTTATGAAAATTATGTGGCAGGATTTGCAGAAAGAAATCAAGAAACGTTTTGCTCATTTAAGAAACAAAAATTTTGAAAATAAAATTTCTCAATTGGACCCTGGCTCTAAGCCCTTTTGGAAATTATCGAAAATCTTGAAAAAACCTCAGAAGCCAATACCGGCATTGAAAGAGGAAAACAAATTATTACTAACAAATTGCGAAAAAGCTCAAAAACTTGCTATGCAGTTTGAAAGTGCGCACAATTTTAATTTAGGTCTTACTAGTCCAATTGAAAATGAAGTTACTCAGGAGTTCGAAAATATTCTCAATCAAGAGAACGTTTTCGAAAATGCCTGGGAGACTGATTTGGAAGAAGTGAGAACTATTATTAAAAAATTCAAAAACATGAAAGCTCCTGGCGATGATGGAATTTTCTACATCCTCATCAAGAAACTTCCAGAAAGTAGCTTATCATTTTTAGTTGATATATTTAACAAATGTTTTCAATTAACATATTTTCCTGACAAATGGAAAAATGCTAAAGTTGTTCCAATTTTAAAACCAGACAAAAATCCTGCAGAAGCTTCTAGCTATCGTCCAATCAGTTTGCTTTCCTCCATCAGTAAACTTTTTGAAAAGGTTATTTTAAACAGAATGATGGCCCACATCAACGAAAATTCAATTTTTGCCAATGAACAGTTCGGATTCCGCCATGGACATTCGACCACTCATCAACTTTTACGTGTAACAAATTTGATCCGTTCCAACAAATCTGAAGGCTATTCTACTGGTCTTGCTCTTCTAGACATAGAAAAAGCATTCGACAGTGTTTGGCATGAAGGTTTGATAGTAAAATTAAAAAACTTCAATTTTCCAACATACATTGTTAGAATAATTCAAAGTTATCTGTCAAATCGTACACTTCAGGTTAATTATCAGAACTCCAGATCTGAAAGACTTCCTGTAAGAGCTGGTGTTCCTCAAGGCAGCATTTTGGGACCAATATTATACAATATTTTCACATCTGACTTACCTGAGTTACCTCAGGGATGTCAAAAATCTTTATTTGCGGATGACACAGGCCTCTCCGCCAAAGGACGAAGCCTGCGTGTCATCTGTAGTCGATTGCAAAAAAATTGGATATTTTTTCTTCATACTTGCAAAAATGGAAGATTTCTCCTAATGCTTCCAAAACTCAACTAATAATATTCCCATATAAACCAAAAGCTCTTTATTTGAAACCTTCAAGTAGACATGTTGTCATGATGAGAGGGGTTCCAATAAATTGGTCAGATGAAGTTAAGTATCTAGGGCTCATGCTAGATAAGAATTTAACTTTCAAAAATCACATTGAGGGCATTCAAGCCAAATGTAATAAATATATAAAATGTCTCTATCCCCTTATTAATAGAAAATCAAAACTTTGTCTTAAGAACAAGCTGTTGATATTCAAACAAATTTTCAGGCCAGCCATGTTGTATGCTGTACCAATATGGACTAGCTCTGCAGAGAATTCAAAATAAAATTTTGAAAATGATTCTGAGGCTTCCTCCCTGGTATAGTACCAATGAGTTACATAGAATATCCAATGTTGAAACATTGGAACAAATGTCAAATACAATCATTAATAATTTCAGGCAAAAATCGTTACAATCTTCTATTGCCACGATTAATGCGTTATATGTTTAGGTTAAGTTAGGTTAAGTGTATTAAAAACGTTTTTTTTTTTCTCTTATAAGCAGGTGAAATCAACTCACCTGTAAAAAACTGAACTGCTACGGCAAATGAAATGGTTCCCTGCTGAATATTATTTTCGCAATTCTTTCTTCCAACAGCCAAGAAAATAAATTCGTGAGCCCTTTATAAGACTGCAAGCCAGATTCGAATTTTATAAACATTTGGTCCGTTGTCGAACGGCCCTCACGAAAACCAGCTTGGTATTCGCCGACGAAGGACTCCTCGAGCGGTCGCAGTCTGTTAAACAGGATGCGCGACAGAATTTTGTACGCCGAATTCAGCAGGGTAATTCTTCTGTAATTGGCACACTCCAGTATGTGCCCTTTCTTGTAGATTGGGCGTATGAGGCCATCCAACCATCCGGTGGGCAATTCTTCGTCCTCCCATACCTTCAGAAGTACTAGGTGGATCGATTGATGAAGCTGCTCACTTCCGTGCTTGAGAAGCTCGACCGGGATCTCATCCTTCCCAGTAGCCTTACAGTTCTTCAGCTCGTTGATAGCCTTTTTAACCTCTCTCATGGTCATCATCAGCGGTTTTGGATTTTGGGATTTTTAGGTGACACTTCTGGGCAATTTCTTGCTGCAATTACTGAAGCCTTTTGTGAGGTAAACTTACCTGTACAAATTTCTTATGGAGTTAGTTAATAAACTCTGATAAACATCTAGAATTAATATATAATATCAGATTTTTCTAAGATTGTTTGAAGTATGACCCTTAAAGGTTCTGTTTAGGATTGATCGCTTCCAAGTCTGAGATTAATTATACGTAAACTCTCTGCGTAACACCTCATAATACCTGAGCAGAACAATGATTAACTGCAATGTGAATACTCGTGACATTAGCACTCTATTTCTAATGTGTCTACTCTCTACCGCAACTGGGCAACACAATCTAGTAGGCGAAGTTGTTTCACTCTTTCACTTTTTACGCAACTGTCAACCAGAGTACACGCGTTTCTGAAACATTAATAAACATTTTGGTCCTTCGAACCGGATTGGTTTTTCTTCGCTCCGTAGATATAGGTAAATTTGTCAACTTATTATATTTTTTAACCATGTCCCACATTTAGGAAAGATTGAGTCCAACGCCTGGGTTGGTAATCGACGCTCGGGTCGATTTGATAGATCAATTTTGAGAATCCAACGCCTGGGTTGGAAGTCGACGCTCGGGTCGATTTAATTAAGCAAGTTTAAGAATCCAACGCCTTGGTTGGAAATCGACGCTAGGATCGATAACGAGTGTGATGATATTTTCTGAATTGCGGTATAGGCTTCAAAATGGCACTTGGGTCGTATACTGGATTTCAACACGGGTTGAAATGAACAGAACGTCATGAGAGAAACACATATCCCAACACGAGGCAGTAATTAATGAAACTCAAATTGTCGAAATGATTGAGATGAGGAAAAACGCCTTTTCATGTGACAACATTTTTCAACACATGGGTTGAAATCAAATTGAGTTCCTCACTTGACGCATGGGTCATTCGCTATGTAATTTTAACAATATGTTTCAAAACGAAATCAACATGAGAATCGGAGTGCCTTGATTGAACTTGGTTGAATTTTGAGGTTACTATTGACGTGCGGACCAGAAAACGCTCATGTTCTAGCTCGAGGTTTTGAACACACCTTAAAATTGAGTTAATTAGACAAGTAAAATTAAAAAGTCGAAGAATGTTGATGAAATTCTCAGTTTTGAATATTTCAGATCTTTCCCTGTACACTGAAAAGTTGCTCTTGGGAGTTTCCGAAGAGTTTGACATTTTGGAAGTAAAAAAAAAACAAAAGCTCTGAACAATTATTACTCATACAAGATCTGGGTACTGCGAACTGAACCCCCTTTTATTTTCAAGCAAATCTTGAAACATGTTTCTTGTGACGAATTGTGTTTGTCGCTTTGATCCCTCAAACGTCATTCGCGTCTACGAAGGTAATTACCACAGTTGACCATATGCGTGAAGCTCCGATTATTTTACATGGCAAAGCATAGGAAGTCAATTTTCAAATGCTTCTAAAAAATTCAAAACACTTTTTAATTAAATTCTGTTAAGTGTACGGGGTTAGACTATTGATCAACTATAGAATCAGCAGCATATTGAGAAAAAAATATAAAACTCAAAATGATATGCCTATAATGTAGCCCATCAAAAGTATATCAACATATACTGAAAAGATTTTAAACAACTATTGTAGTTAATTTTATATGAGCATTTCAAATTTCGCTTCCTATACCTTGCCGGGTAAAATTTTCGACGCTTCACGCATCGAGCAAACTTTTCCCAGATGGCAGCACCGTACCTTCGTACACTCGAATTCAAAGTTCTCTGCTCTCAAAATTTTGCTCACCGATCTCTCTCTGGAGAGCTTGAATATGTTCAAACACCCATGACTTTCTCAAAGTTTGGTTACATTTGGACTCAATCGACTCCATGTGAAATATGGATATGGTCATATAAAAATCTTCGGGAAGTTGATTATTGTCTATCTATTCTATTCTTACTCATAACTAACTTGTTGATTACAATACGATGCTCGGTTAAAAGTTGCCGAAGGAACAACAGGAAGGATCGTGTGAGTTTCTATCGCTTCCCGACGGATTTTATTCTCCGCTCAAAGTGGCTCAAATTTTATGATAATAACTAGACAAAAGCGAAGAAATTGAATTAGAGTTTCACCTTCTTTTGTTCGGAGTTATTATACCACTAACATGAATCTTTGTAGCATTTCGTTTCGATAAAAACACGCAAATCAGAATTCGACAGCCGGCTGTATACTGTCGAACGTGATAACCATAAATTATAAAGACAAATCAATATGAGAAACATAAATGCAGAAAATATAGATTTTCAAACTACACTTATAAAATATGAAAAAGTAAATAAAAACTGTTTTTGGATTTTAATTTTGATAGAATGTAATACTCCTTGACTCTCATTAGTCATTCATCCGAAACAAACATAACCTCAATTTCAAATGTTTGGCTCCGGCAATCAGGCTCCCGTTTGACAAGCATATCGAGTCTGTCCGCAGCACCCAGTACAAGATACAAGGTTGGACAGGTTGCTTTGATTATATTAAAATTTGATTCATGAAAATTAGTCAACTGTCAACACTAGAATTGGAAGCTTAGACTTTGGAAACTGTTTGGACTGTTGTGGAAGGAGCGGAGGAGAATCTGATACGCTTTTTCATATTACATGCAATCCAGTGCTCGCACCTGGCAGCGACCGATGATACCAGGATGGGAGTTGTATTCGGAATATCCGCTTGTGATGTGATTGAGTAATGTTCCAGAGTTATCCTAAGTTTTTATGATCATAAAAGTATCACCACAAAGTAAAGCCATGTTGAAGGTGTCTGGGTTCGATTTCCGGTCGGTCCAGGAATTTCTCGTAAGGGAAATTTGCCTCACTTTCCTAGGCATAGAGTATCATCGTGCTTACCACACGATACACGAATGCGAAAATGAAAGCTTTGACAAACTTATTGGATTGTGTTAGAATTCCTCTAGAAATTCTGTCAACATTTAATAAATTTGTCAGTTATTACTCCACAAATTTCGAGCCATATCCTATATGTTTTGCAAATATCTGAATTCTCCAGAGCTCTACCAGAAACTCTTCAAGAGTATAGATCAAATAGTTTCACCAAAGTAACTTTTAAAATAAATCAAATTGAATATTTTAACACGAAATGACTAAAAGTTGTTTCGTCAAACTTTTTGAAAGAATTTCATTAAAAAAACAATTAGGGTAGATTTCCACGAAAAGTTGAATCGAACGGTTTGGTACATTTATTTGTGAATTACAGGAAAAAATCGTTTCCCCATCCACACATTTCTCCAACCTTATTAAATCTTTCTAAGAAATATTCCTTCGATTCTGAAGAACTTCGTCACTTTACACTTAAGATTCTTAGGGAAATTTTCAATCAAATTTTGATGATTTTGAAAGATTTTTTTTAAAACATATAATTATCAAAATTTTAAAATCTTTAAAATCAAAAACTTTTTATTGAAACTTTGATGAAGTAAATAGAAAATAATAGAGACGAATGCCCCTTCTGGGTAAAGTCTCCATAAACGAAAAAAAAAATAGAAAATAATCTGGGAGACCTTCTTAAGGTTTTCAGCGAACTTTTGAAGTGTGTCAAAAATTTTAACAAAAATACCGTAAACTTTTTACAGAATTTTTGGCAGAATATTTTGAATAGTTCAAAATATATTAGAGTATATTGGGCAAAAATTAAAAAAAAAATGGACGCTTTACTTAACTTTTTCGGCGGAATTAATAAATATTTTTGGCTGCAGCATGCATTCCGTAAATTTATTGCGAAAAACAAAATTGACGGAATGTGTGACCAACTGAATGGAATTTCAATGATACACCAAAATCCTGAAGGAATCATTAGTACAGTTTCAATGAGTTGTTGAAAATTATGTACTATAAAAAAGCAAAGGCAATAAGGAAGACCGCATTTCAAAATTAAATAATATAACATGAAATATTCATAAATCACAAATTCAAACACCAAACGACACTATATTGTATTTTGTACAACACATGTGAAAAATCTCGCTTCAACTAACCTGAGTAGCATCAACGAGGTAAATCTAGAGGTGGCCAATTATGTGACGGGAAGAATTTCAACGAATTAACAGATATTTCTTAATTTTATTAATTCGTTAGTTCTAGCTCTGAATTAATGGCTTTGAATGAACTAACAAATTTGTTTTTAGTATATCTTCTTCTTCTTTCTGGTGTTACGTCCCAACAGGGGCAGAGCCTGCTTCTCAGCTTAGTGTTCTTATGAGCACTTAGACAGTTAACTGAGAGCTTTCTTTGCCAATTGACCATTTTTGAATGTGTATATCGTATGGCATATACGAAGATGCCTATACTATATGCCCTGGGAATTCAAAATATCCAACCCGAAAAGATCCTCGACCAGTGGGATTCGAACCCACTACCCTCAGCTTGGTCCTGCTGAATAGCTGCACGTTTACCGCTATGACTAAATGGGCCGTATAGGGTATATAGATTTTTAAATTTCATATTCACCATCATGAAAATATATCGGAGTGAGGGGGGGGGGTCTGACTGAAGACGGTATATTTGATTGATATGATTATAAGTTACAATTACAAAGAAATGTGAAAAATAATCGCGTGCATAATGAACTTAGTTTGCGACGCACATGTCGGCGCCAATTCTCAATATGATAAGGACTGTTCATTTTATAAAGTGGACACTTTGGACATGCAATATCTTTTGAATTTATCGATGAAATCGAAATCGGTTTTCTGTACATCGTTTGACTAATATTGTACAATGCTGTGGTAATAAAAAAGTTACCAAAATAATATGATTTCACACTAATAAAGAAGAACGTTTAGAACGGTCGATTTTTGGAGGTTATCAAAATCAAGGATTATTAAAAATCGGCAGGAAAATTCGACAATTTATATTTTTTATTTTCAAAAAATGGTTGAACTTAGAAAGCATCATCAATTAGAAGCTTGCTAAAAAATATCAAGTTATTTTTGGAGAAGCAATTTTGCAGATATCATAAAATCATTTTTTATCAATTTTTTTAAAGAAAAATATCTTAAATTTCAATGGAACTGATATGAGTAGAATTTTAAGGTTTAAAGTACGTCCAGACGGAAGTAATAATATAATATTTATAATAAAAATAACTTACGCCTTCATAGAGTTGCTGATTTAGTCCCCACGTCATATTTTAAGCACAATAGAAAAACAAATAATTTATTTTCAGAAGACCACTCAAAGCACAATGACAATCATCAGGATTGGGAACACTGCTTGAATTAAATCAAATTTATTTTGCATGTATTATTTTCAGAATGTGTTTTTCTGAGACTACCTATCAAAATATTTTGAGAAAAACGCTTACAGTTTGCTCTAGATCGATAAACATGCGTATATAATTTTAAAAGTATGGGATTTTTCAATAAAACGACCATAAAGAGTAAATTTGGTTCCTAAGAATGCGGTTAAAACTCAAGATTTTGCTTTTTTTATACATATATAGTTTCTTTAGTAATCTAAACCAGTTTTGAACACGCTTATTACTTTACTTTTTTGCTGGTAGTAAAAAGATGGTGTATCAGCAAATTTGACCATAAGGAATAGATCACTAAAGTGACTCAGCGTCAGGAACTGATGGAATATTATTGATGTTTTTAAAAGCTCTACCTTAAGTTGAATAGTAAAGGATACCAACATACAACTTGTTCATTAAATTTAGGATTTTTTTCATGCGAAAAATAATGCTTAAACTTGACGAACAGTTTTTCTTAGGAGTTTTTGCAAAAACTATTTAGTTCTTCAACCGAAAGCATTTTGTAAGCTTCTGTATTTTCATAACATTGTAGAATAATAGTTGAACGATACACAGAAAACCGTTTACGATTTCATCAATAAATAAAAAAGATATATGTAGCATAAACAAGGTGTCCACTTTATAAAATGAACAGTCCTTATGCGTTGCATACAAACGTCTCATTATTGCTTTTTGTCAATATCATATGGTTTGCACATAACCCTTTACGATGGTTTTCACTTTTAGGTTTGCTCTATGAGATTTTCGAATAGTGCAAAATTATATGCGTTCCATATTATCAGTCGTACACAAATTATGTCACCCTCCAAGCGGGATGAGGGGGTCAGTCATAGCCGACATTTTTAGAGGTCTCATATTAAAAGCGTGACAAGGGGGTGGAGGTGTCGAAAAAGTCGAAATTTAGCGTGACATAATTTGTGTACTATCCCTAACAATAATCAAGAAAATTAGCTCAGACAACGCAAGAAAAAAACCCAGCTTTGCAAGACGAACTCCTGCTACAAAATCCATAATTATTCTTCTGTTAAACGTTGGAGAGAGTCATAGTTGAATAAATCTAGCCTTTATTTTATAAGCTTAAAGACGTTTTGTCACAAAATGTGTTGATAAAACTTCATTTCTTTCATTCTTTATTCATATATAAAGCACCGTTTTGTCTTCTACTCCGAACAGACTCATATTGTGAATACTCGGTTTTTGTATGGCGATTTGGTTGAAATGTTTCGCTGAGAAATGTCATCAAATTACAAGAAAATGGCAGCGGCAGCCAACTGCAATTCAATGTAAACTTCTTCCAAACTATTTACCGTTTTGCTTCGAATTGCCGGACGCTTCGAAAGCCGGACACTATGACTGTTTTTACATTTTTAATAATATAAATTCAAATTTATCTATGTTCATTATGTACAAAACTCTTCTTCAACTTTAATTGTATGTTATAGTTGTTAATATATCGCAATATATTAAAAACAAAAATAAAAAACAAAATGCGTATCGATACTCCACACATTTCAGTCCTTGCTAGATTGTATCTTACGGTTGCCGTTGAAGGAATTCGATATAAATTGAATTGAAAACAGTGTTATTGTGCGAAATCGCGTTTTAAATGAAAAGCTAACTATTGTGTCCTATTGCTGTGAAGTGGAAATGACCAAAAATACTCGGATTAATGGTTTTGTGTGAAAAATTCTCAGTGTCCGGATTAAGAAGCATATTATTTGACTGCCCGGGATTCGAAGCAAAAGTGTCCGGATTTCGAAGCAACCTATTATTAGTGTCCGGATTTCGAATCAAGACACATCTCATGTTTTCGCATATTTAAACGTTTTTTGCGTAAAAAAATCACTATTTTTATTACATCATGCAATAGAATAAACATTTAACTTCATGATGAACCACAAAAAATAAAGGAAATATAAATTATGAATTATAAAAATGGTGCTTGAAGTTAACCCGGTGCTTAAGTGTCCGGATTTCGAATCAAAACGGTATGCTTCGGTAGAAGTGATGATTCTCAGATATATTTTTTACGAAATTATTCATTTGAATACGATTTATTCGTGCTGTTCGGATTTTGAATCAAGGTGTTCGGAATATGAAACAGAAAGAACACAGTGTTCGGCATTTAAATCAAAATGTTGTTCCATACTTTTACGTAAAAACAATACTAAAAAAGTTTAAATTAACAATTTTAACGGTGTTCCCAATAGCTAACAGTTAGACTTTGCGAAGAAACTAAAATTTTCACAAATATCAGCTTATTTATGTCTATCATATGCATTTGATTTAACTGTTGGCCTTAAGTGTTCGGGATATGAGTCAAACGGTAAATAAATCAAATGTATTGAATATATTGAAAATTCGCACCCCTATTTCTCAATCTTATTGGATTTGCACACAAGCTTGTATGCAACATATTTCTGCTGTCACTGGCCTACTGTGACAGTTCTACAGTAAACGTCAATGTCATCTCGTGCACTGACTACCCAAAACGCGAATGTCACTAGTTTCGATTAGCATTACCACCTCCCCCGGTCAGTGATTACATGGCAATCAGACGAAAAGTTATCGGTACACTGTGAGCTCCTACACCTAGTGGATAGGTTCTGTTCTGCCCTGGACGATTTAGTAAAATTTAGCAGTAAAATGACGCACATTCTAGAATTGGTGTCCCTAGTCGTAGCAGTTAGTTTAGTGTTCAATATCGATTCAGCTCATGGTAATTATCGAACGAAATGATTCGCCTGTTTCGAGAAATATGTGAATCGAGTGAAGATGTTTTCTCGATCGAAGTGTGTGTTGGTGAGCTGTGATTGGTTGAATGCTTGCTTAGACGATGGGTGTTCTTTAGGTCGAATACCGGCTCATCAGCAACTATTCGGTTGTGAATGCGATGGACTATGTTGATAGATTCGTAAAGACCACGTCATTCGTTGGGTGAAAGATTTGGGTTTTCAGATATGGTTAATAACAAATATCAAATGTTCTATAATTTTTGCTTCCGATTTCAGCGGCCAGAAATAACAAATTTGTCACATGCGGCACGGTTCTCAAACTTTTCAACACGGACTACCGGGTGAGGCTGCATTCGCACGATGTTAAGTATGGAACGGGTTCCGGACAGCAATCGGTCACTGCCACTGAGGTGCAAGAGGATGTCAACAGCCACTGGGCTATCAAGGCTGCAACTGGAAAGAACTGCGAACGAGGGTGAGTGTAAGAATGTGGCTTATAATTTGATTGTACCGTAAAACGAGGTATCATTGATAAGCGGGGTAACATTGATCGGTATGACCCTCTTCGTACAAAGTTAAAATCTCGTATAACTTAGATTATTGCTCCATAAGCCATTGGTAACCTGGTATGTAGCTTCCTGTTTCTGGGGAGATAAATGAATTAACGACACCACCACTGGAAGATAAGATGCAGATTTTCTATACACTTTTTGTTGAAGAATGCATGAATGGTGTTTCGTTTTCTTATACTAGAGTGTCCGTTCGATTTTGGCAAAACCTCCAAAAAAAAATATGTTTCCAAAATCGAATGGTCTTTTCATGGCGAATTTTTGTAACACAATTAATAGTGAATTGAATTACAAAGTCATCCTACAACCTTATTTTTGATCAATTGTAGAAATTGTTAAAGATATTTGCCAAACTTTAGTGAATTTTGGAAGATCGTTTGGTGTTTAAATGAATGTTGCTAAAATCGAACGGTGCGTTGTCAAAATCGAATGGAATGCTGAGGATTGTAAAATCACCCTCGGTCTTCGCCGCGGTGATACAGATCTTCTAACTGTTCAAATAATCTGACAAAACATTCAGGCCTCTTTTGAGTCGAGATGTTAACGCTCTCGTGTATCTGCCGCTGTAGACAACTGCGGTGTCGTCAGCGAACAGTGATAGAAAGCCGCCTTCAGGGAGCTGAGGAATGTCCGAGGTGAACAGGTTGTATAGTAGGGGACCTAAAATACTTCCCTGTGGAACATCTGCGGGGATGTTGACTGGGTCGGAGTTGACTCCACTGAGGGAAACCCTGAACGTCCTGTCAAACAGATAATGTTTGATGATTTTCACCAAATAGCTGGGAAGATTGTATCGGTGCAGCTTGTACACCAGGCCGTCATGCCAGACGTTGTCGAATGCTTTTTCAACATCGAGCAACGCCATGGCGGAGGATTTTACGAGGGACTTGTTCCGTCTGAGAATGTTGGTTACTCGAGTCAGTTGGTGTACGGTTGAACGACCGCGTCGAAAGTTGTTTTGATCGGCTGCCGAAAGCAGCTGTCTGTTGATCGCTATTTTAAAAAGCTTCGATAACCCTGAGAGAAGGCTGATGGGTCGATAGCTTTTGGGGGAAGGATTCTTTCCCAGGTTTTCTGATGGGGATGACTTTTGCTGACTTTCACGACGAGGGGAAGTAGCTAAGTCGGCGGCACTGATTGAAAATCAGTGCCAGATGTTGATAGATCTGGAGACTCAATTGCTTGAGCTCCGAGTTCAGAATGTTGTCGAAACCTGGGGCCTTCATGTTTTTAGATGTGTTTGTCGTTGGGAGAACGGTGTAGGTTAGCTGCATGTTCGGAGACAGCAGCATCGTGTAGGCTAGGAATGTCTAGCCCTAGATTGTGTGAGCTGACGAAATGCTGACCTATCTCAGTCTTCTCCGCAGGGGTTATCAGGCGATCCTTAGAGTCGGTGTTGTCTAATGGGATCAACGGTGGAACTGGTTTGGGTTTGAGCGGGGAGAGGGGGGAAGAGAGCGGATCTTTTAGGAAAAGTTTTCGTTCCTGAGGTCCACCATTCTGGCCTTGATTATTTTGGATATGCGATTAACCTCGCTTTTTATTGGCACGTGCTGCCGTGGTGGGTCACGGAGATGGCCTCTTCGACGCTCTGCAGCTGCCGGTCGATGTCTTCAGCGGACACCAGAGGAGCCTCGTACCGGATGTTGGTGTCGCAACACCACTGGAATCGACCGCAGTCGACACGGTGATAGTTGCGCCGGGTGACCCGATGCCGGTTGACCAAGGAACCAACTTCTGCCACTACCGGGTAGTGGACCGAGCTGAGGTCCTGATGAACGACCGGCTGGAACATGTTGCCGTCCATGTTGGTCAGGTAGACATCGATGGCCCCGAAACGGCTCAGGCGGGTGGGTGAATCCGGGCTCAGATGGTTTAGTGGCCTTCCTCCAGATCCTGTTGTAGGATGAGGCCATTCCTGTTTCGCCGGGGGTTTCCCCAGGTCTCGTGGCTTGCGTTCAGGTCGCCAGCCAGGATAAACTGCCCATGCTTGGTGAGGTTGGTTGGTTTGACTTTATTAACGAGATTTTTAGCCCTGGGCTAGTTCATCTCGGGACCAACGGCTTTACTTCCCTTCCGAAGGAAGTCGTCACTATAACTGTTTTACGTCATAAGTGACTATGTCGGGGATGGGATTCGATCCCAGGTCCTCGGCGTGAGAGGCGAGTGTTCTAACCACTACACCAGGTCCGTCCGTTGGTGAGGTCTTGCTTTAGGTCCGCCGATGTATCGATGTCTTCCTGGTCCAGGAAGGCGGACAGCTCTCGAGTTTTGCTCCTTAGGGAGCAAGCGTTCCAATTTGCGATCCTGGTGATGTCCTCACGGGCCATATTTTGCAAGGAAAACAAATTCCACCAACTTGGTGGCGTTGATCTGTTCCGACATGGAACGGCAGGCGCATAGCCGTTGGAATAAGTCCCTGATGTACTCCAACATTTGCTCCGGTGTGTACAGGGAGCCGTCGTCGGAGGGAGGATTACCGGGAACACTGGGTCCAGGATTCCCCCATCCAAGAGGGGGCGCATTCTGCACCGGTGGAGCAGCGGCGGCGGCTGCGAGGCGATGCTGAACGGAGTAGGCCGGCTGGCGGGATGCCTGCCGGTGGGTTGGTGGAAGCGGTGGCAGATTGGGCACCTGGTAGCAGAGCGTTGGAAAGTGATCCTCAGATCCTGCTTCTTGGCGTATGCTTGCTGGCAATTCCGCTCGTTTTGGGCAATTACGGCTGCTGCCCTCTAGGTTAGAACCACAGTTGGCACACTTCGGTTCAGTGCCCTCCATCGGCTGGCATGCCGTCGTGGCGTGCGCATCGGCACATTTGCCACAGCGGGGTTTCATGTGGCTGTTTCTCGTCCCGTGACCGAGCGCGAGGAAGTTGCCGCACTGCGTCACGTCTCTCTTTTTCGGGCGGTAGCGCTCCCATTCAACGACGATATTGAAGAGCGCTCTCACCCTCGTCAGGCCCACCATGGTGGTGGACCCCTTCTCCAGGTAGGCCAGATAGAGCTGGTCCCGATGCCTTCCTCCTTGCGCTCGCCGGATGGGGAACACATTCGTCGGCTTCAGTCCAGTCGCCTTCATCTCGTCGACGTTTGCCTCCGGGGTGTACTCCGGCAGCCCTCGGACGAGAACCTTCATCGGCTTGCTACCGGGGGTACCGTGGGTGTAAAATTCCACCACTTTCATTTCAGTTGCTTGCCGGCCTTATCGTAATCGGCGCCGGAGGCGCACATGATTTTGGTGCCGGTGTGGCACAGCTTGAACAGCGGCCTGATGTTGAGTGCCGCTAGTTCGGACCGCAGTGCCGAGATGTCCTTCGACACCGTGAACAGGGGAGGTACCTTTGCGCTCTGGGGGGCTTGGTCCACAGGCAGGGAGGCAAACTGGTTGTTTGTCAGCAACCTGCTGTACGCCGCGGGTTGGCATCTTCGTTCCTTGCGCGTTTCGGCGTGCTTGTCTGCCCGTTGTCGGCCAGCGGAGCAGCGATCAAGGCGGGATCCGCATTCTGGTTGTGGTTACGACCCATCGCTATGGGCCGCGGTTGGTCTATTGCTGCTAGTTGCAGGGAGGTTTTCTCGCAAGCCACACCAAGCAGGTATGCTAGCGCCGGGGAGCAGTCGTAGTCATAGCTACACTGATGACTAAGATCATAAAACATCCTTGATGGTGGGAGCGCTCATCGAACCCCTTAAAAAATTGACGAGGAATTGGATTTTGGAACTTCTATTCAAACATGAAAAGACATTTTTGGATAATAATCGAAAGGCGTCCCAAGAAAATTTTCTAGACGGAACTTCAAAAGTAATTACAACAAAAAAAAACATTCCAGAATTTAACTATTGGAATCAGCCTTGGTTGATTATTTATGTAGATGAACTTTAAATCTGTAAATGTTATTACCGGAGGAATTCGTCAATGAATCCTAAACAAAACTTTAAAATAATCCTTAAATGTATCCATAGACGGATTCTTCGAGAAATTTTTAAAGGAATTCCATTAGAGGATTCAATCTTTGGGAAAAAATGGCTTAGCAGTCTTGATGGGAATTCAAAACAAGGTTTTTAAATCTTTCCCGACGTTTCAGCCCGTTTAAAACGGTTCGATTTCCAATTTTTGCATAACGTTAAAATGTTATATGAAAGTCTATATTTCGCTATGGTCCACCCAGAGGGTCGGAAAAACTGCATTAATTTGTGCAACTTAATTTTGGGCGCTTTGGTGTGCTATCTTCTATCATTACTTTTCATATTTCAAATGAAAAATAAAACTTCAGTCGACTCTCCACATTCTCGATATCTCTCCCTGTGTCGATGATTCGGTACCTTCATTATGCATATAATTTTCTTTTCCATATCTCGATATCCTCCTTATCTCGATGTGTTCTTGTTGATTTTTCGTTCCCGATTTTCTCTTCGTATTTCGATTTTCGTGATTTATAATGGACAAATGCACGAGTTCACTAATTTGACGTTTAAGCGGTGCCAAATTCACTGGATTCTATGGTCACGTAAATAACACGGCACCGCTCAAACGTCAACGAATGAATGTTTGCATTGGTCCATGGACCAATGCACGTGTTCACGAAATCAACGTTTGAGCGGTGCCGAATTCACTTGTTGCCATGGTTACGTAAATAGCACGGCACTGCTCAAACGTCAAATAGTGAACTCGTGCATTGGTCCATAGTTTAAGAGCACGAAATGACGTCTGCTTGTTTATTATTTTTCCTTTTATCCGGTTTTTAATCTAGTATTCATTGAAAATATGTTCTTTGTCTCGATCTCTCCCTATCTCGATGGTCCCTTCAATATCGAGGTGTGGAGAGTCGACTGTATTTCCATTTTGATCTTTGTCCCTTATTTTTTCCTGTTTGACCTTCTGTTATAGATTTGACCTGATCAATTGCAATGGAATTTGGAAGGAATGAGAAACATGGTTCATTCCTTTCCAAAACTTGTGATTTCAAGGCACAGTTTGAATGTGTTTCAAACTTAATTTTATGTCTAAACATTGTCGGGAACAGTGTCCATGTGTTATAATCAAGTGACGACCCATTTTTTTACTTCCAGCTATTTAGATTATTTTTTGTAATACAATTTTTTTTTACGTTTCAGAGAGCCGATAAAGTGTGGAGACATTATTCGATTGCACCATTTGGCCACGAACAAAAACCTACACTCCCACCATTTCCAGAGTCCACTGTCTGGAAACCAGGAAATCTCAGCCTACGGTGACGAACATGGTATGTAATCCAAGTGGCCTATTCTAATCTAGAAAAGAGGTTAAGTGACCAAAGGTCGATTGGCAATAAATCGAAAGGACAAAACACCTTTGCATGGTGGGAAAGATTTCCAGACATCTGTCCTTTCATTTTTCCTTTTCGACCTTTTGGCTTCCGAATCTTTGTCATATATTCAGAAAAAACGTGTTACCTTACCTTTGTTCAATATAATTTCCAGGTGTTGGCGACTCTGGCGATCACTGGGTGGTGGTTTGCACGGGTGAATCGTGGCAGCGCAACAGCCCGGTAAAACTGCGGCACGTGGATACCGATATGTATCTCTCCGTTTCCGGTCGAACTTTCGGTCGCCCTATCAACGGCCAGATGGAAGTGGTGGGCGTTTCGAGTCCGTACTCTGGAACCGATTGGACCGCTGCCGAGGGACTGTTTATCCACCAGACGGAAAAGGATGGCGGTCCCAGACATACCGAGCTGTAAGCTGTGACTGATGGATGAGGCTCAAACGGTGCAAAGCACAGTGAGACGGATGAAAGTGGACGATTGTATGAGCTGAGTGACTGAAGAAGATGCAAATTCGTGTCGAAGAAGTGAGACTTTAAAACCAAATGTAGGACGGTCGCGAAAAGCCAGGATATAGAAATAGCAAATTTGCACACTGTGAATCGATGATGTGACAAATTCTCGGAAGGACACCGTTTAAGGAGTTGGTACCTTCGCTGCTTTTAAGATGCATAGGATCAATAAACTCGACATTTCTATAGTAAAAAGTGTTGTTTCGATATTCTTCGACCATTTCAGCTGTCTATTTTAATATAAAAGGCGTTTCAATAATTGAATTGTGCGCAAATATTGCTCTGCAGTTGAAAAACGTTAGCTTTCTAACAATGTGATGAGATGATATGACCCCCTTCCGTCATTGTTTAGACATGCATAGTAAGTCTCAACACCACCAATTCCTCCTGATTAACACTGTTAGTGTTTGTTTATGACGAACGAAACTTTTATATTGTTATACTGCAGCTATATGATGCCCGTGTCCTTACAAATAACAAAAATCTTGCATAAGATTTCGCAACACGCCAGATGATGCTGCCTGCAATACGTAATACTTTTTTAACCTTTTTTTTGGTTCTGTGTGAAAGAACACATATATAGTTCTAAATCTAAACTTCCAAAATCTCATAGGAAAAATCTGGCCAAAAACGAATGGAAATCCGGCGTGATGAAATTGGACCTCCACTGTACGGTAAGTATGGGATTTTCTTAAGTAAATGTATAGATTTTTCTCCGGTTTAAGTGGTACAGTTCTCCCAAGACCGTTATCACTAAAAAAATTCTATCAAATCTGTGCTGCCAGGTAGTGAATGAAATAAAATCATAGATCCCGTATGGAAATAACGCTGTTTTATGACATAAGTCAACAAATTTTGAAGAAACAGTTGCGATCACATTGGTTTCCAGTAATCGTTATTTTGATAACTATCACTTCTTTTTTTAAACTTAGTTTGTTAAAGTATTTCTTGCCTCCGAGTGAACGTTGGAAATAATGATAAGAAAAAAATAATAGTATGATTTATGCCGTTATAAAAATAATGTTTCTTTTCACATTAATTTCGAATAGATTAACGTAATTTCAGAAGAGACGAACCAACCAAAGGCTGAAAGTCTCTCTAATAAAGAAAATTCATTCATTCATTAACGTAATTTTAGAATACTGTTAATTCTCTTCTAAAGTGTTTAAGGGCTAACCACAACCAATGGTATAAAAGTATTTCATGATTCTGGAAATGCTACAGCTTTATAATGCATTGACATAAATAACACGGCACCGCTAAAACGTCAAATAGTGAACCCGTGCATAGGTACATAGAAGATAGAAGCTAGAAGCTAGAAGTTGAAAATTGCATATTTCAGCGAAACATTTCAACCAAATCGCCATACGAAATCAAGTGTTCGCAATATAACTCTGTTCAGAATTTGAGACAAGACAGTATTAATGCTACATAACCCAATTTTAGCGTGCTGGGAGAACAGAGAGAAACTCAAACATTTACCTATTCGAACAATAATCATGTTGTGCACAGTGAAATGCGTGACACTACCCTTCACGTTTATCTACTACGTCAGTTCGTCGGGTTGGGCAAGGCAGCCGGTGGCAGCTGGAGTCAGAGAAAGTGAAATTGTTGTGACAGATGCGGAGAATGCGCTTTGAATGCTGTAACAAGGCTCCTTGGAACTGTTTCGACGCATGTCAACTGTTGGGAGTGCTATACTTTTAGAACTTTCAATCGCTCCCAAGAGCATAGTATCCATTGATTGAGTGCCTGCTGATATCTCACTCTCTGCTGTGGTTTTGCTCTTATCGTGTTTTTCTTTGGAGTAACTTACAGTGTATAGGAATTTGCCATGATATTGACATTCAATTCTCCAGTGTCATGTATTTATTTATGTACTGGAATTTAGAAAATATCGCAAGGATCTAGGTTACAACTTATATAAATGCTGGGAAAAGTTATACGTATTGCTATTGTATATTTTATTTGACCGCATGTTACAGCTCATGTATCTTACATAACATTCATCGAACAAGAATATTTCACATGTTATATTTATTTAATTCGTAATAATATTTAATTTGCATTTTTTTAATTTGCAATAATAGTTCTATGATAAATTTTGGATTGAGTTATATTCAAGTTCTACTAAACATGCTATGTTGCCTGACAGGTTGTCAATTCACACCCCATTGAAGCAGTTAGAAGATAAAGATTTTTAGATCAATGGATCACCATTATTATAATTCACTATTTGGGTATTTGCGCCTTCCCAAATGTTCGGCCGGTAACATGCTTTGATTTCATGATCATTGCGTAACCTAACTCTTCGTTGAGCTGTGTCAGTTGTTCCACAATAGACTACTGCGTCAAACGGTTTACTACAAAATTTTCAATGGACTCTACCATTCTACGAATTTGAGAGTATGGTGAAGCTTGCTTTACTAGATTAGCTTAAAATACCTTGGAGTTTTTCCAGAAATTAACGGAGCTAGAACACATTGACGACGATTTAAACGTAGCGGCATGTTTCTGAAATTTTTTTGTCAAAGATTTCCATATCTTACCGAGTACTGCTTATTATCCCAAATAAAATAAGTTGAAGAAAAAAAATTTCTAAGTAATATAAATGTAAGCAGTTTTTTCGACGTTAGTCGGTAGCCTTTTTTTTAAGTAGTTATATGAACTTTGAAGTTCATACATAATATAGCTGGACTGCTGGCTAAGCAGCTTCCGCAAAAATAAAAAAAAATTTTGATTAGGATTTTTTTAATTCAGATCTCAAAATTGGATATTAGCTCTATGCGATTGTGTTACTTTTCTCCGAATGTCGTTCCCCCGAAAATTAAGAATATAACACCAGTCAGATTGTCCCATAATGAAAAGTAATCGCATGTCAGTCCCACTCTGATTTCCACACCATGTTACTCAAAAATGAACCATATTTTGATCATCTTTATATTTTTCTCGGAAAGGTATTGGAGTGCAAAGCAATTTGTGAAAGTTTTATTGAGATTCAAACAAGGAAGAATCTTCAGGATATTTTTGAATATTGAAAACGAGTTTGTGAACTGAGACCAGTCGATTTACTCCGCTAACTGGGACATCTGGGTCCATGAAGGGTAAATTGTACGAAAAAAAATTTAAGAGGTAAACCCACGCAAATACAACATAGCTAGTAGGGAAATATGAGACTTTAAGATATATAATAATATGCAAACTATTTCTACAATTAAATAAATAAAAACCAAGTTCAAACTAGAATTTATCAAAATGATGATAGACGGATGGCTTAACGTTTGAATTGAATAAACATCTAGACATTATATACAATAGGTAACACTATACATAATGTCAGCACTGGTTGACAGTGTGAACGAGGCTGAACAGTGTTGGCCAAATTTCTCCGTTTGGGAGGTTCTGGGTGGATTATACCTATATTGTCTCAAAGGAACGCCTTCGAATGGTTGGTCAGAGCCAGGGAATTGTAGTCGACTCTTTGTGTCCGAAAAATATTATAGAAAACCCAATTTCAGTTAAAAAATGACCAATAATCTCAACCGTAGAACCGATTGTAGAAGTATTCCCGAAATTATGTCACCATTCCGGATGACCCCTTCTAGGCCGGACACCTCGTGTACCGGGAAGGCGCCACACTACACCGCGAAGACGGTTGTGTAAGCCGAAGCAAGAAGCCTGCTGTACCGAACACGCAAGAGTTCAAACCAAGGACGACGACGTGGGCAAACCCGTTTGGGAGAGGGTTCCGAGCCAGAAGCCTGAGACCGACCCCTAGTTCCGAGATATCCCTGAAGCGATTGGAGATTCAGCCGGAATCCGAAGACACGTACCATCCAAGGCCGCACGAGGGACATCCGGAGTCCGGACTGATCGACGACCTGCAAAACCGGAATGCAGCGTACGGGCCCCAACTAGACCACATACACACACCCACACACGTGAGTACTCTGTACCTGGTAGGATAGAGCTAGGGAATTCACGGTGTATTTCGTAGAGCAACTTTATTACAAAAAAATAGGTAAGTCTGAAACTTCGTCACAATAAAGTCTAGGTCTCTCGCGTTCATTTGCTACAAAAACCAAAAAAAAAAATCGGTCGGGGGGTCTAGAGTATTTTTTTGTTTCATTACGGGAGACTTGCACATATGTTTGTATTTGCGTATCTATGTGTTTATGTACATTAGGGCGGTTCAAATTTGAAAAATGTTTGAGAATCCAATCTCCCATATGTTCCTTATCATCCTTACTATAAAAATAGTGTTCTGTGAAATTTTCAACTTTCTAGGTAAGTATGTTACATGCGAAGCCCTCTACTAGTCAATTCGAATAACTGAAATTGTGTTGTTTGAAAGGCGGATAAGTCACTTTTGTATCTACGAGTAAAAGGAGAAATCTCGCATAATGATGGTGATCATTATGATTCCGTCCGAAAAGCCATACGTGACCAAGTGTGTAGCTTGTTATTACTGAACAAACGAATGGATTTACACTTTATTTCACAATGCTACGATGAAGAGAAGATCCTCCTCTGTCTCCCAGCAGTGATAGTTTTTATTTTGGTCCGTTCATCTGCTAAATACCAATGAGCTACACACTCGGTTACTAATGGTTTTTAGGATGAATATACATAGAATCCAAACCTCGAATTTTCAAAAGCACAAGTCTAGAGAACCGGTAACTCACTGGTCACTCGCTGGTGTTGACCGCATTCAATAAAATGTTCAACGTTGAAGGTTGTCAGGTTCTCTAGATTTGTGCTCTTGAAAATTCGAGGTTTGACTTCGATGCATCTTCACCTTAGGACGACATCATAAGTTTTGCGAGAAATATTTCCTAACAACTTCTTACATCATTATGACCAATTTAAGTACGATTTTCAAGGTTTTTCCGCAGACAGACGTTCAAGTTAGACTCAGCCACTTGTGTAAAAACATGGCCGCCACAAATCGCCAAGTGGCAATCAGCTAACAGATGGCGTTAGTGGCGTATGCGTCCCGCCACCACCCCGATTACATTTCGTTGACAGCATGACACACAACCGCTCCCACAGCCGGCGAGCTCAACGCTAAAAACTATGCACCTTTTTTTTGCGCTAGGTGGGTGATGTTCCCTTTTGGATCTAATTTCTCATGTAAAAGTTAATTAAATCTTTTGTAATTTTTACCACAAGTTGGCATTTAATTTACTCACAGATTCATACTAGTATAATAACCTTGAATGATCGTTAGTCACGTAAAATAAAATGGCGTGAAAGTATCACAATTGTGTGAATCATTTTTAAAGTGATTGTTTTGATAGTTTTGTTCAGTGGGTGGTGGATTGGGTGGTAAGCGAGAAGTAGATGCCACGTGCTTTTACGAACTGTCACTGTACTGCAGCAATTTGCTCCCTAGGTGACACCACGGTAGAATTTACACAGGAATTTTGAATAAATTCGTTCCTGCTTAAACGTCTGTCTGCGGTTTTTCATGGAAAATAATTAAAACGACGTTTGAGACAGTTTAGCGATTATGCGTGTATCATATGTCATTTATGCCTATTAAAGCTCTTTTGACCAAGAACAACTATACCTTCCATGCCAAGGTGTTCAAATGGTTTGATCTTGCAGTTTGTCCCGTATCTCCATACTTTCAACTTAATGTGTGTCGATATAAAAACACATATTCATAAATACTTCACAGAAAAAAAAAAAGTTCTGGACCCCCGACCATTTTTTTTTTGTTGCAAATGAAAGAGCAAAGTCTAATTGTTTCTATTTCGAAATTTCAGACTAACCTATTTTTTTGTAAAAAAGTCACTCCACAAAGACACCGTGAATTAGGTGGTTAGGGCCGATAGGGCAATTATTCCAATAAACGTACCATCACATTAATTCCTGTGGTTTTCCCTCTTATCAGCGTTTCTTCAACACCAACGAATTGAGCCGACCCTGAGTATTCCTTAAGCTTCATGCGAGGTAGCGGGCCGTGTAAACAGTCTGTTACAAAACTTCTCAGTCCATTTTCTCAAAACCTTCTTTTTACAGATGGGACTAACTTGCGATTCACGGCAATATTACTGCTTACTGTAAAAAGTAGGCATTGATGAAATAGACTTAGAAGTTGACAAACTCGTTTTCCATACGAATATTCAAAAAATTTCAGGAGGTTTGATCATGTTCCAATCTTTAAGGTGAAACTCCTTTGAATCCACTAATAGCTGTATAAAAGTAGTGGTACAAAAAAAATATTCTCCTATTTGTTGGTAATAGAGAAAATAACAATTGATAAGATGTTGTTGCCAGTAATCGCTTCTTCAATTTGAGTCTTTTCCCCTTCGACTAAATAAGATTGCTTGATGTCGTACGTAACCATCAACGTATCTGACAGCCCTGCAAGCGAACAGCCGGCGTAAAATTAGAAAAATAAAAAAAGCGAAATGCTGTGATCAAGTGATAGTTTTTAGCACGGTTTGGTGAAATTTTAAGTTGTTTTCATCAGAAATCAACCAGTAATCGTTCTTTTATTAACAAGTAGTGAAAGTAAACTGTGTTGGAGGTTCTACGTTTAGTGAAAGTGGTAAAATTCGGCGAAAAGTGTTCTTCGTTCGCAGGCGGATAAGTGTAAACAATTGTAGCAAAGTTAAACGTCCGCGTTGGAAATTAGCACGGCTCATGAAATTTCCACCAGCTACTAGTGTTAAAACTACGGAAATCGTGAGACAATAGTGTTCTGATGTCTCGTTAGCAATTTGAGAGTGAACGTAGTATAGGTAAGTGAAATATTTTGAGAAATAATGTGGACTTCCAGAAATGTGTTTGTATATGTGGGGAAGCCATTTTCACTGCCATGATAGGGATTCCTTCCTATATGTCCTTAAGAAACTTTCACAATTTGCATATCACTATAATATCTGTCCGAGAAAAATATAAAGATGATAAGAACGAGGTTCTTTTTAGTGTTACACGGTGCGGAATTCTGTAGTGGGACTGATAAGTGGTTACTTTTCAATATGGGACAATTTGACTTGCTGTTTTTTCTTAATATTTCCAAACAAATTATATTGTATCATTGATGCAGCTAAAAGAGCATTGGAATATATGGTGAAAACTGAACTCCACTTAATTTTGGCGAAAATGCGGATGTGACTTACTTGCGATTCATGGCAGTATAGTTCTGACAATTATGAGGGCCAACAACTTTTCGGGAATACATACGTACTATTCGGGGAACTGACATTCGAGGAACTGGCTGTCGAGGAAACGACTTTCGGGGAAAAGTAGCAAAACTGTTCTAATCATATCTGGAAAATATCTAAAATTAAAATAAAAGCCTCAAAAACCAAATTCCGCGTTAAAAGCCAAAAATTTTGCTATGCAGTTTGAAAGTGCGCAAATTATTTCCAGTTCCCAAATCGACTTAATGTTAAGTGTAACAAAAGAGATTTTTTTATAGAAGTTAAACTTTTGTTACATCCAAAACAAGGAATGGCCCACCTTTCCCCGCATCGATTTACAGTGGACTATATGTAATGTATCACTAATTCAGAAACTGTGAAATAATTGTAAATGCTATGTTATTTCTAATATCCCAAGTGGTTTTCTAAGAAATTGCAAACAATGTTGTACGCTCCTCGTGGCAGAATTCGATTTTTACAGCACTCATCGTAATTATTCAACTCGGCAAGCCTCGTTGGATAAAAGTGCAACTCGTGCTGTAAAAATAATCATTCTGCAACTTGTTGCATGAGCTACTATTTGTTGCGAAACGATAGCATGTAAATCTCAGCTGTTGTACGAAGTACAACAGCGCGACAGCCCGAAGGTTAAAATTGATCGTTTTGCCCCAGTTGATAAAGTGCATGTTATTCCAATCAGGAGCTCAATAGATAATGTTATGAAAAAAAAAGGAATCACGCGTTATTTTGCCAAATCATCTAATCAACAATTAGCGCAGTAGGGGATGGGCTTGGTGTAGTGGTTAAATAGAACATACGCCTCTCACGCTGTAGACCTGGGATCGAATCCCATTCCCGAGATAGTCACTAAAATTTTCAATTACAACTTCCTTTGGAAGGGAAGTACAGCCGTTGGTCCCGAGATGGACTAGCTTAGGGCTAAAAATCTTGTTCCTAGAGATAGAAAAAAAAATTAGCGCTGTCTCTAAACATCAGTTTAAAGACTAGTGCTTGAAACACATTTCAATTTATCACATACAAAACGACTAGCGCAATGATCTGGAAAATTACATTAGAATCACAAATTTTGATTTTATTGGTACACCTTCTTGTTTAGCTATTTAGAATTTGTCAAACTTCCAGGGTGTCATCCATTTACAGCGTTTTTCTCAATCTGCGTTGTATTTTCTTGTTAAAAGTTGTTGATCCCTCAGAAATGTTTGTTTACCCACCTTGGAGTTATCACTTGGCCAAGAAAAGTTCGACTTATCTCTGATGTTTAATAGGTGTAACAACTAATAGCTTATCAATGAATATATATTTTTATGCAAAAAGCATAAAACAATCCTGATTGTAAAAACCAATAGAAAATTCGTGGATAGATTCTTGCTCTCATCCCAAGGTGCGTTAATATTCGTGCAACGTATAATGTAAAACTTATTGACTTTTCTCGGTGAAAAAAGACGATAGCAGAACAACATCGAGCTGGCTCTGAGTTTATACTATCGTCAAGAAAATTTGGATAGGCTTTAAATTGTACTTGCAAGTTTCATTCGTTATTTTCTCATCTTGTATTTGTCAGCTATACCCTAATTGTAAATCTCTTTTAACATGATAGTGCATTTATATTGCGTTCCTGACGATTACTGCTCAATTCTGTACATGCTTATTATGAACGATCCATGTAAATTGATGCAATTTTTGGATTGACAAAATCAATATCAAAGAAGGATTGCCAATTCTACATTATCAGCAAAACCACACGCCCTATATCCTTTTCATTTGTCAATAAATCGATAACAACTGTGTTTAATCTTTCAACAGGCGGTTGATAAACTATCCTCAGGATGTGCTTCAAGAGTTATCAAAATTCAACACGGTTCCAATTATTACGCAACGTTTCTCTTTAATCCTTCTGGGAAGTGGTCCCTCCCTCAAACGGCAGAACTCCGAGATCTATGAGTATTGAGAAAACTAGGGCACTCATTCCCGTGAGATCCGTACTTGATTGCATGGTGTTTTGCCAGTGCAAGACAACTTCAAGAGCACGCTTTTCTCCGAAGGAGTAAAGACACGAGGTGCTCTGCATCTACACCGTTAGATGGACTAATTTTTCTGGAGTAGAAGCATTTCCGAGACATGGTGCTCTTTCCTATCAGTCGGTGTGTTCTTCTTGCTTTTTTCCGTTCCGATTTTCCTCTCACTGGACCGCGCACTCATTTGGGTGATGTAGCATTCAAGTCAAGACAAGCCTGGAACGGATAGCTGAAGGTTTGCAGTTGCTATTCGAACGTGATTCAAGTGGCATTCAACCAGCTGCTCTGGCTTAGAACCGTTTCGTGGTTGTTTTCGGATTTTGTGTGTGTTACCCCGGGTTGTGCTTTTCTTGCAACTTTGACAGGGGTGTGGGGTAGATTTTGCAACTTGCTGATAAGCCCCCCCTCACTCAAGGAGGAAAAGAGTGTGCTATCGAAGGCTATATCTCTTTTGGTACTCTTCCGCGAAGGACAAGGTGAAAGTGGCCAGACAGGAAGGACATTTGTATCTGCCCAGCTCGATCGGTTCCGGCGTTTGTCTATTTCGGATTTTGGTTTTCTGCCTGGCTGTGCGGTCGAATCGAATTGTGTGAGTTTGGTTTTAAGCGGGTTGTAAGAAGGTGATTTTTGCAGTTCTAGTTGCCTACGTTCCTGACAGATGTCAATTCCTCAATGAGTGACAACTAGTGATAGAGAAAATAAGTAAATCGATTGATTCCTTGTGAAGGAGTTCAACCTTGTATATGTGTGGTTCTCGTTCCGAGTGTTATTGATTCGCGGTTGAATAAGAAGTCATTAAGTGCATATACACAAGAGTCGGAAAGTGGAAAAGTGAAACATCAAATCGTGCTTGAGAAGAAAAAAAAAAGTGGTGACAGCAGAGAAGAAAAAAATCAATTTGCAGTGTCGTCAATATTGGCCGTCATCTCGTCGAACGCACAAACGGCTCTATCTCAGTTCAGAGCCTACACGTTTAGCTGAGTGAAGCGCGATTAATTAAAATGTAAGTTCCATCACAGTAGAAAACAAGTTATCGTGAAAAAATGTCCATTGGAATGTATGTATTACGTTTTTCTCCAATAATGTCAGAATGAATTATAGAATGTGTGTATACATGCGTTGGATATAGAGAAAGCAGAAAGTGGAATGAGCGGAAGGAATTGATCAGCAGAAAATAACAACTTTGCAGAGAGCTGTGCATGGGAAACAGAGAGAGCTGAGTCTGTTTGGAGTGATACTGTGTATCGTTTTTTGTCTTCTAACCCTTCGAGAGAAAGAGAACCTCCGTTGTGATAACACGTTCTATTCAATGCACACACCACACGATAGAACACCATCATTCTCTAGAACTCACATCCACACGACCAATAGCTACACAAATGATATCATATCGCCAACAACTGCAAGTATACTAAAAGTGACCGGTTGATGCTTCGATTGCACATTTTTGTGTGTTCTCTATTTGTTTCAGCTTCTAAGAGTCAACAGATGTATGTTTACAGTGATTATTGATTTGTGCTGTTCGCTGCGGTGAAGTCGAGTCGAGTAGTGGACGATTCCACTGTACTGAGTGCGGGACACTAAGAACTTCCTATCATACATATTTGAGCTCTTATATTGTGTAACATTTTTACCACCCACTGACTACGTTTCGCGTTTGTTTGAGAATCCTCTTGAAAATGATGATTATTGATTGGTTCGACATATGCGCTAGCACGAGTTGAATGCTATACACATAAAGTATTAATTAAGTAGTTCGGTGAAACTTGCATGGGAAATCCATTACATGGAATACAAATTATTCGTATAAACTACAATCAACTCTTCCTTACTCGATATTCCGTATCTCAATATTTACCCCAACTAGATTAACCCCTCTACCGGCAGCTTCATTTTTTTACCGCTAAAAAAATATTCAAACCGCGATAATTTTTTTGTTCATCAATGTTTTTGCACCATTTTTTCCCAAGCTCTCAAAAAACTCTTCTGGTTTTAGAATATGTGTCGATATTGATCATTGGTCATCTGGATCCGCAGATATTCTGAAATTCCTTGGGGGACCGACGCGTAGCCATAACTCACGTAAATATCTCAAGCTACAGAATTTTCATCGTATTCGGATATTCACTCCTCGGAATGATACATTAATGCGAGTATGTTTTGAAAAAATGAAGCAATTTGGTGCAGCCGTTTTTGAGTAATGAGCATTTATGTTCCTGCTACCACCCTGGACAAATAAAGATTTTGAAAACTCTGAAAAACCTAATATCGTAATATTCAGATTTCTTCAAGAATACTGAACCGATTTGTATGATTTTTTCAGAGTAGCTCCTTATTACCTGGAATTGTATATTACACATTTTATTTTTTTGATAAATTGACCAAAAACAAAATGGCCGCCAAAGACATTTTGTATGGAGAATGCTGGTCCCCCAAGAAACATCGGAATATCTTAATAACTAGATCACCAATTACACTGCAGAACACGTTTTTGTCTCCAGCTCCAAAATACCACTATTCACTTAATTAAGGGTTGCTGAATCCATTGCCGTTTTCAGAAATATCATAGCACGTCTAGTTTTTGAGATATTGACTGTTGGAAATGCAAAAAATGACTATTTCAGCCAACTTGCATGCAAGTTTGCCAGCTTGTAAGGTAATATATTGGCTTAATTTGCCACAGAACTCAAACTTTATGTGTATAACAATACTTATCATCAAAGTTTGTAATACTTTCGATGCGGAAAAGTTATTGTTTAATGGTTTAGAGAATTTTTGTATTTTGCCATATAGAAGAAACGAAGAATTTTGTATAGAGACTGCAAGCATGTTAAAAAAATCGGTTTAATCGAAATTTAATCGCGCAATTTCAATCAAATTATGTCTGAAATGAAAGTTAAAGTTCTATTTTGCATGTTGGGTGGATTAGATTACAAAAAAATTTGATAAATTGTACTTTAAATTTCATGTACACATGAATAAAACCAGTGTTTTATACAACTTTGGCGACCTGTAGCTAAAAATTGTGACGTGCTGGAACATTTCTGAAAGTGGCACCAGATTCAGCAACCCCAAATCTACTAGAGACACATAATTTGATCCTTGAGACACGCAAAAATGTCATTTTTGTTACGCTGTGTTATTAATGCTGACACGGATCCTCAAACTAGAAGAGTTTTTTGAGGTCTTGTGAAATAATGGTGTAAAAATATTGAGAAACAAAAAAAAGTTATCGCGATTTGAATATATTTTTAGTATTAAAAAATGAAGCTGCCGGTAGAGGGGTTAAATACGTGATCCATTAAATCTAGCATACTGTGCATTGCGCGATTATTCATGGCGACGACAATCTTGAAAACTTCTAAAAATGCTTGTAGATCGTCGCAGTTACTTCAAATCGTTTTGGTTTCTTCTGCGCGATTATTCCTGATTGTCCAAGGAATGATCGCGCAAAGTTTACTGAACCGATTTGAAACCACTGAAACGATCTATGCGGGTTTTTGATATCGTTGGCGCACGAATTTTTTGCACCATGCATAATACTTTGATCACTTGGTAGTCAATACTTCTCGAACTCGATGAAACTGGGGAATCAACCCGATTCTATCTGTTTCAGTCTTCTATGTAAGCTTACCTTCTTAATTCGATATTTTCTGTAACTTTTTATACAAATGTCGCATAACTTATCATCCCCTCAATGCAGGGTTTCCCAACCAGTGGTCTGCGGACTCCTAGGGGCCCGTGACTACTTCTCAGGGGGTCTTCGAAACTATTGACAATCAGGATAGTTTTTTTTTCTGTTTTGCAAAAGAGAATTATTACTAGACTAAAGATTTCCAATCTGTTTAAATTGTAACACATTTTGTTTATATTAACTACAAAAAAATAATACTTCCTATGTCGTTACGTCATCGGCTTTAGATGCCCCTCTTAATATTAATATATTATAATAGGTATACCTATACATCACCTTAGGACCTAAGGACCTAAGGCTAAGGACCTTCCTTAGCCGAGTGGTTTTTGTCCGCGGCTACAAAGCAAAGCCATGCTGAAGGTGTCTGGGTTCGATTCCTAGTCGGTCCAGGATCTTTTCGTAAAGAAAATTTCCTTGACTTCCCTGGGCATGCCACACGATATACGAATGCGAAACTTTGGCAAAGAAAGCTATCAGTTAGTAACTGTGAAATTACTCATAAGAACACTAAGCTGAGAAGCAGGCTCTGTCCCGGTGAGAACGTTATGCCAAGAAGAAGAAGATACATCATTTTGTCAAACTGCAAGCAGCAAAAAGTGCCTTATAGTTTATCCGTTATAATGAAATATTGGATGGAAATTTGGTAGGACATTTAAAAATCATCAGGGACTTCAATCTGAACTCAGAGATAAAGACAGTAGAAGACTGGATGACAATGAAGGCAAACTATGATGCTCCTTTCAAAGTAGTTAAATTAAGCCGATATTGTGTATGGGAGCCTGGTGGGCCGTCCAGGTTCTATTGGTTTCTACACAGATGGGTCTAAGATTGGTGAACATACAGGAGCCGGAGTTTTTGGTTCTAGAATCAACAAAGTGCTGGGGCAAAGTTCCACTGTTTTTCAAGCAGAACTTCAAGCAATTATAGAATGTGCGAATATCTGTATTGAAAGGAAATACAGATTTGCTAAAATCTGTATTTTTTCGGATAACCAGGCAGCTCCAAATGCGCAGAAGACATTCACTTGTCAGTCGAAGCTAGTGTGGGAATGCATTCTTTCTCTGGAACAATTGGCCAGTAGGAACGTAGTTACTTTTTACTAGATACCCGACCATTGTGGAATGAATTTTATTGGTCCCGAGCCATTTTGTGGAGTTTCAGAGTGCGCTCTGAGAGCAAAACTTAAATCTTGGGAAATGTCTATGGTAGAATCCAACTGGAATACCATGGAATACATCAAGACAAGCAAAAGGATTTATAAGGCCCAGTGGTTCAAAAGCCCAGGCTATACATAATTTAGAAAAAAGGGATCTTAGGGTAATAGCCGGTCTGTTAACTGGTCACTGCCCTAGTAGATATCATGTATATCATGTATCTCTTACGGTGAAGATGGATCGAAGCCAAAATTCAAATTTTCAAGAGCACGGATCTGGAGAACCAAACATCCGTTTGAGCTGAAAACCTAATCGATTGGTCACCACCAGCTAGTGATCAATCGATTAACTTTTCAGCTTAAACGAAAGTTTGGTTCTCCATTTCCGTGCTCTTAAAAATTGGATGTTTGGCTTCGATTCATCTTCACCTTAAGTAGCTCATTATTAAGTCGGTTAAGGTGAAAATGAATCAAAGCCAAACTTCAAATTTTCAAGAGCACTTATCTGGAGAACCAAACATCCGTTAAAGTTGAAACCTTAATCGATTAATTACTAGCTGGGTGATGACCAATCGATTAAGTTTATAGTTTGGCTTCGATTTATCTTCATCTTAAAATATTCAACAGCCTGTGGATGTGATGTTTAGTGGATGTCTGATAATATCTTTGATTGGCAAGATCTTCTTGGATTTTGGTGAATATACTACTTACTTACTTACTTTTGCTGGCTCTACATCCTTCAAGACATGACCTGCGCCACAATGTTACGCCAACTAACTCAGTCCATGGCTGCTAACCTCAAATTTCTCGATCGCCCCTCACTTCCAAGATCCTGCTCCACTTTGTCAAACCACCTAGCATGTTGCGCTCCCCTTCGACTTGTACCGGCCGGGATTAAGGTGAACACCATTATTTCGGGATTGTTATCCGCCATTCTCACAACGTGTCCCGCCCATCATACCCTTCCAGCTTTGGCGACTTTCTGGATACTGGGTTCACCGTAGAGTTGCGCAAGCTCGTGGTTCATTCTTCTCCTCCATAAGCCTCACATACTCCGCCGAAGATCGTCCTAAGCGCAAGTCGTCGTTCAAAAACTCCTAGCGCTTGCAGGTCCTCTTCGAGCATTGTCCACGTCTTGTGGAGTCCGTAGTACACACGACTTCCGGCAATGATACGTCTTCGAATTTCTCTGCTGCAGTTGGTATCCGACGTTATCAATGATCCAAGGTAGACAAATTCGTCCACCACCTCGCAACACCTTCTAGCGCAATATTGAACAGGAGGCAGGAAAGTTCAACGCCTTGTCGAAGTCCTTTGCGTGTTTCATACGGGTCCGATATCTTCACACAGCACTGTACACTATCCATCGTTGCTTTGATCAGTCTCGTCAGTTTCCCGGGAAAACCATTCTCATCTATAATCTGCCATAGCTCTTCGCGGTCGATGGTATCATAGGCCGGTTTGAGGTGTGAATAGGTGTGTAGGGACTTGATAGTCGAGACACTTTTGGAGGATCTGCCGCAACATAAAGAGCCCGTCCACAAAGCTGGCTTGATAACTTCCCACAAATCTGCTTGCTAGTGGCGATAGGCGGCGGAAGATGATTTGGGAAAGCACTTTATAGGCTGCGTTAAGAATGGTGATCGCTCGATAGTTCTCACATTCTTATTTGTCACCCTTTTTGGTGAATATATAATTCCCAAAACTTCACGGGAAAATGCGGCACTTCAAACAAGGAAAAAGAGTAATGAAATGTCAAATAAAATAATTAATAATTTCAGGCAAAAATCGTTACAATCTTAAATTGCCACGATTAATGCTTTCTATATTTAGGTTAAGTTAGGTTAATTAAATTGAAAACATGTTTTTTTCGACAAAATGAATTGGATAATTATGTTTCTTGCATTTGATTGATCCTACAAATGATCTGTTTCGGGTTCCCGAAACGTCTCAACGTTATTATAAAGAAGCTAATTTGTATCTAAACATCTGTGCCAAGTTTATGGAAATGCATTTAGTGAACTATTATGTTTGATCTCTACTTTTCGAGAAATGAAACGGTTTAGTATCTATTGAACCTATAGCCGGTTCTTCAGGGCATTAAGCCCAAGTGACCACATCCTGTACATTCTAAACGGTCCAGAACTTTTAATTTTTAATGCTGAATATCAGATCTTGATCATTTATGCAAATTAAAATAATTATCATTGCAAATAAATAAAGATAACTTGTCGAGTCCCCTCTTTTACCCGACTTGACCCAGTGACCAACCGGAATAACTCCGTACACAGGAATATTCTCGGATCCATCTCTAAAAACTAGATATCTGTACGCGTATACCCACAAACAATTATTTGAACGCTTAGCTGCGAATGATTTATTTAAGGTATTTGCCATAATGAACTTCATATGATATGGTTTCAAAAATGACATGGGCAACTTACAGCTTTAAGAATAATATCGGCTGTCATCTATTCCACTTGGCGATCACACTTTCCCTATTCAAACGAACTCCGCCATTATTTTCCACACTCTACAATCCACCAACCAACTTCATCCTACATTTTTGTGGGGGTGTTTTGTCTTTCCCTGCTGTGCTGGAATTTCCTCCATACAAACAAGTGAATGACAATTTACAGTTATTACACGAGAGAAAAAACAAAATAAAAAACATGACTTACGAGTGCCAGCACTATTTGCCTTGACGCTACATAGCATACCATACGCAAGTAAAGGAAAAAGTGACCCTCCCTGCTGGCTGCCTTGGTGCTGATATCGTCTGTTGTTCGCAAAAACAAAAGGGTTATTATCGGTTTGGGTTTATAGAGCGTGAAGAGGAAAAAAGTGATTCCCATCAGTTAGACGGGAATCGGGAGGATGACGGGAGGCTTCGGTAGATGTCATCACGACCTACGTTGTCATTCTTTTTCATGAGGAAGGACACATGTGAAAATCCTTCTTCTGTGATGGTACAACACGCTCGAATGCCCGAGGAATGGATTACAGTGATTTCACAAAAAAAAATATTGTCTTTGGCATAATAAGCGCCAATATTCGGTAATTTGATTTTTTAACATCTTGAGAAAGTTCGCAAAATGTGTTAGGAAGGTTGGATGAAAACACATTTCAAGTTTAAAACCTTGAAAAATGCACGATAACTCCAAAATATAAAATTCTACACTTCGATATAGTGTTTTGATTTTTAAGACAACGCAGAAGCAAGCACTGTTATCAAGAACGTAGATTTTATTAAGTATTGTCATTGACTTTTACTCGGGACACCGGAGGACAATGGGCTCACACAAAAGAGATTTTGATGTTTTCACTAAAGCTTAAAGATATTGTAAATACGGGTCTTGTTCACGAAGTTGGTTGATGGCTTTAGCTAGCGTGCCCCTTGTCATTAAATGGGTTTGCTCATTTCACGATTTCTTAATACAATAAACGAAATATGAAGCAGTGGAACTGCCATATTTGTAAGTGTGAACTTATTTATACATAGTGGTTGATCAATTATTGCACATAAAATAAATTTCGAGTTTTTATAACGAAATCTTACGTTTGAACTACAAAAAAAAAACTCGATGTTTTCAGCAACTAAACAGTTTCATAGCTAGTATGTAACCGGCTTCGTGATACAATTTTATCTCCAGGTTTTATTGCAAAAACATTTTAAATTTAAATTAATTTATTCTGTATTGAGAACAATCATTGAAACTCAATGTACGAATTCTTTGTAAATATTACATTACAATTTTTTAGAGATTTAGTGCATTTAAAGAAATTTGTTTGTGAATTAAAAAAAGGTGCGATGGAAAAAATTGTCCTTGAAGTACGTCACGATACATATTTTTTTAATGTTTCATATAATAAGTGTTATCCAGTGGGAATGAAGGGGAAGTTCAAAAAGAGGCTCCTATTTTAGTGTGGTTTTCTAAATTCTAAACCTATCGGTTGGGGTAGAATACATAATTTTCTACGAAATGTGTCTTCAAAAGCAAATAACAACAAATGATTTGTTTGAGTGTAAGATTGATCGTAATGCTTTTTTTTTTCAGTGGCAAACAAACGAATAAATAGGCAAACATGCATCGTCGAACTTTATAACGTGTATTTCACTTTTACAGTACTCAGTAGGAAATCTGGGATATCAGGTTTTCAGTATACATAGAAATATATCATTCTTTAGTCGGAAAACTCTATTCCAGGAATCATTTTCTTTTATTGCAACGTGTTATATCAGAAAGCCATGTTTGCGGTATTTGTGAAGGAATTGCCGAAGGTTTTTCATCAAGCATAGGATTTTAAAAGACAAAATTCAAGAAAAATGATTCAATTTTCTGTCTCACAAATTCGAAGATAGTAGTGATTATAGTGATGCAATGATGCTAGGAGAAAAAAGGAGGGAAATTTACATATTATCCACAGTCTTAACTGATAGCGCGCTCGTCTTATAATGTCCTCATGTCTGCCTGTTTACATTTATGCACTGCCTTATCATCTACCAATTCACACCGAAAGAGTTGTAATGAGGGTTTCGGAAACGTTTTAAAAAATGCTTAGAAGTGGTCAGGTTGATGCGATCATTGTCGGAAAACTCATTTTCTTTGACGGCCTGTTCCATAAGAACTGCGGGTTAATCTGTTGTACTATTATAGAAAACTCGAGACCAGCCGCATTTTGGGTCGCATTTTTTTTTTCAATTAATAGCAAATCCTTTCGTGGTCATCGAATGACGCACAGAAAAAAATCCGTTCTCGTATCCGTGAACAACAGTCATGAACTCGTCAACAAGCAAAAATACACCGTGAACTAGATCATGTTTATATAAATGCGTCGCCTAGTTCTGAGAACGTTTATGTATACATGAAGGTAGCTCACGGTTCCCGAGTATCCCTTGAGCCGATCAGTGAATGTTGTCCTTTTCCCTCTCAAACATTTCAGATTTAGCTATTCTTTTCCTTAACGTCTTATTCTTTAAATCTAACGACAAGTGGTCCCGACGGGAGAGCATACTCAATCCCAAAGACCCCCGGCGCATGCTTCATGAGATGAGTTATGCTCGAGCCAAGTGAGTGAACGATAACTTGTACGAGTGAAGCTTGATGAAGAGTTTATTTGCGAGTGATTCGGGTTCACCATTGCATGCAAGTTCAATGCAATGGACCGATGCACGAGTTCACGAATTTGACGTTTGAGCGGTGCCGAATTCACTAGTTTCCATGGTCACGTAAATAACACAGCACCGCTCAAACGTCAAATAGTGAACTCATGCATTGATCCATTGAACTGCTATGGATCAATGCACGAGTTCACTAATTTGACTTTTGAGCGGTGCCGAATTCACTCGTTGCCATGATCACGTAAATAACATGGCACCGCTCAAACGTCAAATAGTGTACTCGTGCATCGGTCCATACTACTGTTCGTGTGAAACGTAATTTAATCTATATTGCTGTTTGTTTGCTTTTTATTATACTTCTACCGCAACAAAATATCCTTAAATTATTACTCTTGCAAATACCGCTACAGTATATCCGATCTATTATTGGCAGACGTCATTGTGGCCTAAAATTGAAGATTATTGAGGATGCTTGTTAGTCCCTAGCAGTCATCTAGTTGGTTCCTTGTGTAAGTGCAGCTGATTTGGGAGTAGTAACCACGGGCGGCCAATCAAGCTCAAGCAAGCGAACCATCATTTTGGGAAGGTTGAAGATATCTTGGCAAAAGTTAGAAATTCTTTTTTTAACTGTTTATGTATATTCTGGAAACCAAAGGTTCCAATTATTTTTTGTACACAAATTCTTTAAGCTTCTTATATTATCACAGAAAAAATCGTGCACATAAAGGGAATGCCAGATTTGTTGCAAATTGACATGACACATCGTGTAAAATTACATCAACATCATGTACATTTCTGCCAATTGTCACGTAATCGGTTAGAGTCCATGCTAGATTACACGATGTATAGCGGAAACTTACATGATGTTGATGTAATTTTACACGATGTGTTTTGTAAATTTGCGACATTTCTGGCATTCCCTTCATGTGCATGATTTTACGCTGAAATTTACATGGATTTTTCTTTCTGTGATTGATATTGTTGTACACTTAAACGGATTCGCCGAGAACCCAACAGCTGATATCTCGGTAATAATTTGACGATTCTCGGTAAAACTTTTACCGAGATCTAACGTTCGCCGAGATCTCGGCAAAAAATTGAATTGCCGAAATCTCGGTAAAATAAGTACCGAGATTCGGCATTCAAATTACCGAATTCTCAGCTGTTGGGTTCTCGGCGAAAAGTTTTACTGAGGTCGTTGAAATAATTTAAGTGTGTATGATCCAAAACATAAATATTCAAAAAAAAAAAATGATTATTGAAGGAGTTGATAAAGAAATCAAGATTAAGATATTCTGCAGTTGCGCCGCGTTTTGTGAGTCGACAAAATGTGACAAATAAATTGTGTTGAATAGATTTTGTGACAATTTCTCTTAACACATTGGACAGCAGCAATTACTACATGGTTCACTGAAATTTCAAATTGGGGTTTGGTTAACGAGCCCAATAGTATTGATCGTTGCACAAATTTTTAGATTCTAATGAAATTATTCAAGGGTAAGATACAATTTGCACACCCACTAACATCAGCAGGCGTATGCTTTGAAACCTGTTTATGACGTTTCAAAATAATTCAAAGCAATCAAACAGATTGCATCATAACTTCTTTATTGTTATGTTTATTTGAAAGCGACCAGCATTTAGTAAAAAATATTCACCATATTGCCAGCTACACCCCGCTAAAATTTATTTTCCTGACGAATGCTCCGTGAAATCGTGAACGGCAACCAATAGCCAGCAGCCGTTTAGCTCATCGGGAAGTTTTCCTTTGGGAAGCTATTGTTTGCTGGATCCAGAATGATCATCATCAAAATCGTCTTCGGAATCAGATCTGTTTCCCGCAAGTTCAGGGCGTAATCGATTAGCGATTTGGTGTTCCTCCTAACGAAAGATCTTCGGGCCCATTTACAAATTGCATAACGGTGAAGGGGGTGGGCAAGTGTTCCTAAATGTTACAGTTATTATAAAAAATACAAAAAGTGGAGGTGGGCGGGTATCAAAAATGGCAAATTTAGGCGTTATGAGGTTTGAGAAAAACCCTTGCATTAACTTCACATTAGGCACTATCTATCGGTTCACCCGAGTACTCCACGTTGAGGGACGAACTAAATCGTTAACTATAATTTAGTACTGGGGCATTCTTCCCATGGCGTTTCTTGCAATGTTCGGGTTGCATTCCTGGACGGAGTGAATTTAGTTAATCGGTGAATAAGTCAATTATAAAATGCTAACCGTTCGCGCAAAATCAAAACAAAAATAGAAAAGTTAGTATCCAAGCACGTTGTCAAGCGGTAATGTGAGTGTATGTGCGAGGTGTGCAAATGTTCACTGTGCAAAAATTTTCTGCACAGTAGTCTAATAAGGTGCAAAATGCTCAATACCCGAAAATTTATCTCCGGTAATATAACCATTAGGGTGTCCCATTTTTCCACGACCGTCAAGGATTTGGGCTCCCTTTAAATTTAAAGTTTCTTTTTGTTCTACATATACTTTCTGCAAAGTTTCAGCTCAATCCATTGAAATCTCGAGCATCGCAATGAGTTTTTAAAAATCTGGTACTTTGAATACTTTGGGCATAAAATTGCATGCGATCATCTTGCATGCAAGAAAAATTCACGCAGTGTGCGGTGATTTTTCAAATGAAAACAAACATCAAATATATTTGACAACAGAACACGTTTGGGAACGGCATTTATAGTGCAATTGCATTCTTTAAAAAAACTTATTATATTTATTAATTTCAGCATCTGAAGAAACGTTTAATTATTGGAGTGATAGGTCGTGTATGCTGCGGACATGTTCTTCAATGGAAACATTAATCAATAGACATAAAGATTAGACCGCCATTGTCGCTGCTAATGCTGTGACCAACATCTAGTATGTGGTTTTTGGATGTGGTACTCAAAGTGTCACTTTTTTTAAATTGCACCATAGCAACCTGCTTTCAGAACCAAAACATTTACCCCGTACGGTTTTCTTGCCTTCGCGCGCCTTTCGTGGCTTGTTGAAACAAATAGTTTTTCGTGTGTCCTGAAAATTATATTCTACCTACAGAAGATAATCCCCAGACAACCAGAAATCGCATGAAAGTTAACGTTACAACTCGTTTATTCATACTAATTACATCAAACCCGCAAAACACCGTGGATAAACTCGTCAGATTTATGAGATTCCTCGCATAAAACACTTCTTTTCTGGGTTCATTTATACATTTTGTTTCGTCTCGTACACTCGTACAAAGTAAGTCGAATCAATCCGTATCAGCTGTCAAATCAACATTTGTTATCATAAGTTAAGTCGCTTAAGATCACAGGTTAGTTCGGTGGAATATTTATACACTCGCATTGTATGTTATTATTCATCACATAATATATGCACGCATATCGCCTCCACTTTTGTACGTAGAAGGCCTTTTCGCGACATCTTATAAGTAAAATTTTGCACATATAAAGCCTCCAGGTGATTTCATTATACGTACATTTTGGTTGTCTGGGTCTCGATTAGGTGTACTGTTGCACAGGTGATTATTGTGTTAAATGGATGATTAGTCATACATACGACTGAAATATTAAAATGCTTCTTCACTATTCTAGGTCGCTCGTAGATTTAGCCCTCACAAGGTATGGTGCGTATCGCTTGCGTTCGTGGGACACACGAAAGCTTCCATGTAATTCAAATTACGGCCAATTGAGAACGTCGAACTGCGACTCAAAAGATTTCTTATCATGTGAGTTTTCCATCCGTAGTTGTTCCGGGGACAGAGGTCATTTTACCTCTCTTCCCGCGCCAACACATAAGTTAAAAACAAAACAATCAATTTGACACTTTGCGTACCGTTGGATCGCGCCAATAAAAATCAAGGCTACTGTGGTTGATTCATCACCATCACAGCCACAGTATGGGACACACAGCGCCTCTAGCGTTCTAAATCTAATATTTCTATTCATTAATCTGTCGAAGAATTTATTGTCTAAGACCTCAATATTAATTTAGATGTATCTACTGAACCCCCAACACATTTATATTCCCCGTACAACGTACTGCAATCCTGTTTTCACTTAATTATCAGACCTCCAACTTTTCATCATCTAAACCTGAGAGCATCGATTCGTTCATATGATTCAGAAACCGACTTATCGTTTGCAAAGCGTGTTGATCCATACAAAATGTTTGATGATTCCATATAAAATTTATGACATACGGGAGAAGAGGTTGTTTCGAAAACCAGTCTTTTTTTGCGTGACGTACCTAACGTACGAACTAATTTAGTCAATAGTGATTTCATGATAAAAAAGTATAACCCATTAATGTTTCATCTTGTGTGTTGTTAGAAGTGAACGAGGTTTCATATAATTAAATTGTTGTTTATTTCTAGATTCAAACTGATACAAACATAGAAATAGACTAACTAAAACTTCTAAACATAAGTATTTGCTGTTAGAGCATGCTGTCGATCGTTAGAATATCCAAAACTATCCTTATCTCGATTCTGTAATGCACACGTCTTCTGATTATTGGTCCTGACAGACGACCCTTCACTCCAATAACCAAACATGTCTTCAGATGCTGAAATTAATAAATATTATTAGCTTTTTAATTAAGAATGCAATTGTGCCACTACAGTCGCCTCTCCACATCTCGATATCGAAGGGACCATCGAGATAGGGAGAGATCGAGATATAGAACAAATTTTTAACGAATACTAGATTGAAAATCACCTCGTTGCCAGGAAAATCAAAAACAAACAGATGTCATTTCGGCTTCGCAAATTGTTTTGAATCTCTAAAATCTAGTCTAGTAACCTTTGATAATGGGCATATCGACATACGGAGAGAAAATTGGGAACGAAAATCACATCGAGATGTGGAGATATCGAGATATGGAGAGTGAAAATGTATGCAGAGTGAAGGGACCGAAAAAAATCATCGACATAGGGAGAGATATCGAGATGTAGAACATCGAGATGTGGAGAGTCGACTGTATAAATGCCGTTCCCAAATGTGTTCTGTTGTCAGACATATTAGATGTCAGTTTTCATTCGAAATATCACCGCACACTGCGTAGATTTTTCTTGCATGCAAGATGTTCGCATGCAAATTTATGCACAATATATTCAAAGTACCAGATTTCTAAAAACTCATTGCGATGCTCGAGATTTCAATGGATTGAGCTGAAACTTTGTAAAAAGTATATGTAGAACAAAAGGAAACTTCGAATTTAGAGGGAGCCCAAACCCTTGATGGTCGAGGAAAAATGGGACACCCTACTCACGGTGTATTTTTGACAGTTCTCGATTACTTTTTCAAATCGACGTAAGTAACTTTCATATGGTTTTGTGAAAATTAATTCAGAAGAATCACAACCTGTCTTTTAAAACTGTTTTAAAATTAATCAACTTTTTAAATTTTTTTCGCCGTCTACATCGCTTAAATTTTGCATACATTAAGCTCGCGTTCAAAAACTAGGGAGTTCCTGTTATTTCCCACAAAAAAAAAAAAAAATTACAAAATGATAAGCCGATTTATTCAGTTACTTTCGACGTTTTTCTACCAGTGTAAAATCGGCTCAAGTAGTGTTTTGTTTTGATTCGTGGTTAAGTCACTTTGTCTCTCCATACAGCGGGGCGACGAAAGTAGTGGTTAGGTTGCGAAAGTTGAGAATCTTACTTTCGTCGTTTTGTAAATCCGGAAATTAAACGTTTTAAAAGTGAAAAATCGAGTTGGTTCAGAGCGCAACGTGTAGAATTTCGTCTGCGAAACACGTAGAATCGATAAAGTAAGTTTGTATACTTTTTTGACTTGAGTCTGTTAGAATAAGTTTTCGAGAGTTCACTTTTTCATGAACTCTTTTTTGAGTGTGCGTTACATAAAATCTTTTCAACTCTTCACTTTCTTTGTGTTTCCCTTTCTTTCTACGAAGGACTCGATTTTTTTCTCCTCTTTTAATCCTATACCACTCTCTCTTGAGCTACCAGGGTACCAGCAACTGTCATTTGGCTTCAGGCAGCATACCTCGAACCAGCCTGCGTCGATCATTACTTAAATGAAGTTTTGTGGATGGGATTCATCGATCATAATTCACCCTCTCCGGCTTAGTGTATGGGTATAGTTGTCAAATTCACGCTGATTCTTTAGTTAATAAGCCAGGAACCAAACGCGCATCAAAATCTGACTTTCTAATAGTTGACATTATACGTTGCCGTTTATATTTACGTAAAATCAACCCATTTGATCTATTTTTACTTTTCCTAGTTGATGAAATACCTCAACATGATTGCTATACTATTTAAGGGTTGTTTGATATTCAATGATGACACGATATCTCTATTTTTATGTGATAATCATCACAACCATGCACATTTTGTCAGGACCTGTTCGTCTGGTTCCCAAAAAATTCAAACGTCATTTTCAGTTGGGAGGTTATGTCAAAAAGAAGAAAACATGAGAATATTGGAAAATTACAAGACCTAGTTTTTAGATTTTGAATATCCTAAGAGCCTATTGGATGTAAACTGCTACACAGTTTCACCATTTATCTACTTTGACACCAATTGGTCGGTGTTAGGACAGCCTGAACCAAGTGATTTTTTCATGGTGTCAGAAAAACGTACGAAAATCATTTGAAATATCTAGTTTTGCTGTTTTTTTTGCTGTTATCATGAAACTTATCTATTTAATAATGCATCTATATCAAAATAACGTCGAAAAATAGTATTGATGGAGTTCTTAACATATTTTTAGAACAACAAAATATCATCTAGCTCGGTCTGTCTGAACACCGACCAATTGCATTTCCATTGCCCATTGCACGGTGACGTCATCATAAAATCGCTCTCTTTCCCACCTCCGGGAAATCTGAAAACAACGGTGCCAGTTCCTGTCAAAGTTGACAGGTACTGGCTTCATTGTATTCAAGTTTCGTTGAAGAGCGAAAGAGAGAGAATTTCGCCGTCAAATGCCTAATTGGCGTATCGTAGAGCTTAATATTCGTCGGTCTTTAGGCGATACTTCATCAGTTGCCTTTAACATTTAGGATTCCTATGTCGTTAAGCAGCAATTTCGTGGCCTTCCACAAAGTCGTCGACTTCTACCTGACAAATCTTCCTTCCGACATCCGCATCAAGTGACGAGCACACTGAAGTCAGGCGTATTTTACATGCTAAATAATATTTGCTTTTTCAATCACTTGATATAACTTTTGAGTACCAGTGTTGTTAGCAACCACGGTTGTTGATACGTTTTCGTTGACATTCGACAGTCTTTGCATTCATCATTCTCATGACGGGCGGTCAAACGAACGTGCAGCAAAAAAATGTCGACTGAATGCAGCTGACCAATAGAAATATTAGTAGTAGAACGCTAGTAGCGCTGTTGTCACAAAACTGATTTTAATTATTATTACCTTAAATTATGTTTCTTCATTGTTTGTTCAATACAATGTCGTTGTTTTGGTTTTTAAAATTATTTTGACACTTTGAGGCCCGGTACTCACGCTGTCAGTTCGTGGCAAACTAGATGTTGGTAACACGAACAGCAGCGACATTAGCATTCTTAGGTTAATGCTTCTACTAGCTGACCACGATTACGTCACCAGAACCGGTTTGTTTATTTCCATCATTTTTCGTAAAAAAAACTGCTCTCACTGTATGTGTGTCATAACCGACATAACAAGTAAGATTAAACTATACTCCTTGTTTACGATCGGCGATTTCAGAATGCTATGCTTAATTTATGATTCATGAAAATGTCATCGTGTCATATGACTTACATTCTAAACTCTTTGTGTCTCGATGTTAATTTTACCAGTCGTGCTGTGTTTAAAAGATGACGGTAGCGGATGAGTGTAGACAAATCAATTGACTGCTGACCATGGAAGCGAAAGGAACGTCTCGAGAAATGTTGAATGTTTACAGCACTCTTCTGGTTTAGGAATCCGTGTCGATATTGATCACTGGTGATCTGGTTTTAAAGATATTCCGATGTTTCTTGGGGGACCGACATTTTCCATATAAAATGTCTTTGGCGGTCATTTTGTGTTTGATCAATTTAAAAAAAATATAACGTGGGCTATATAATGCCAGGTAATAAAGAGCTACTCTGAAAAAATCATACAAATCAATTAAGAATTCTGGGAGATATCTGAAAATTACGATATGATGTTTTTTGAAGTTTTTAAGATCTTTATTTGGCCAGCGTGGTTCCAGAAACCTAAATGCTCATTACTTAAAGACGGCTACACCAAATTGCTTCATTTTTTCACAACATACTCTCATTAATATATTGTTCCGAAGAGTGAATATCTGAATCCGATTGAAATTCTGTGGCCTGAGAAATTAACGGGGAGTTCTGGTTACGGGTCGGTCCCCCAAGGAATTTTGGAATATCTTCAAAACCATATGACCAATGATCAGTATCAATACAGATCCTTAAACTAGAAGAGTTTTTTGAGAACTTGTGAAAAAATGGTGCAAAAATATTGAAAAACAAAAAAGTTATAACGATTTGAATTTGAACTTTGCGGTAAAAAATGAAGCTGCCGGTAGAGGGGTTAATGATCATGTCCATCCTTATTGCATCCGGCCTCAAAGGCACGAAAGCCTCTTCACGATTCCAATGGAGTCGATATCACCTAGAAAGCCAAGGAGCAACCGTCTACCCGACCAACCAGTCTTCACAATTTTAGATAGATCTTTGTCCAACGACGGTGATCGTTAACAATTCTAACCAGATCGATATCGATCGCTAACGAAAATCACTGACTGGTTGACCGGGTAATGATAATACCGTTTTCATTTACGCCATTCCAGCATTGGCCGTATCAGCCTAATTAGTTCCGCCAGAAAACCGGAACAAATAGTGTTCAGACATCGGAATCAATCCAAGATCTTTCGCAAAATGTAAACCTGGTCCGTTGTCGAGCGACCGGCCCGAAAACCAGCCTGGTAGTCGTCGAACAATTAAACAGGCCTACAGTTCTTCAGATCGCATTTAGCTATTCTATGGTCAGTTGGTCCACAGATTGACCGTCATCGTTTATGTTCACCCTGTTTTTCGCTATGTTTATCTTCCACCGTTTAACAACTACTGAAAGGGGTCCTTCGAGCTGGCAGCCACCGCCATTTTATCGGTCAGCAAATTCCCCTCTCAATCACTGCACTTAGCGGGAATACGGTCATAAAGCCCTGTGCCAATTTTAGTACTAAACGCCTAAGTTTAGGCCAAAAACATATGTTTATTTAATTTCCAAATCATTTTCGTTAGTTTTACTTCAAAAAACATTTTTTACGATTTTTGAGATTTTGTCACACTGCTTGATTTAAACTCAAATATTGGGCATATTTTGTTTTCCGTGTCCCTCCCGAAATGTCAGATAGGAACAACCCCAGTGTTAAAACTTTAAGCCCTATTGCATTTTTGTCGACAACGTGAACGTCAAACATGATCGAAAGTGTCAAGGTTCATAATTGGAATTATTTTTTAAGTTAAAATTTAAATATGTTATAGCCGTTATTTGAGTTGGAAAAATTGCTTAAGTAGTTGCAAGAGCACGTTTTTTTGTATTACTTAATAAAAACAAGAGTTCATTAAAAATGTTTGGACCCAATTGTTATGGTATAGTGCTACACGCCGTTGATCGTTGCATACAATCTTCGCATGTCGTTCCGGTTTATGCTATCTATTCGTAGTGCTTTTCTTCAGCTCTCACTGCACTGCCCTGAACCGCTCTCGGTTCTGCCGGGTGACGCCCACATGCAAATGGCTTCTAGGGGTATGCTTCACGTCTGTCACTCTCTGACACTCTTCATCAAACCAGTCGTTTCGCCTTCGCCCTGTTCAGTATCAATCACATCCCTTAACGTTGTGGTCGCAGCTTCACGAAGAAGGTCCCACGAGTAGTTGACATATCCAGAAACGCTGATTCCTTCCAACTGCTCGTCTAGCTGCTATCAGTGCTGTTTTTTAACAACGGGGAAATCTGCAACCAGACCCCTGAGAAGATATTTCAGGGAATGTTGGGATGCCGCATCCCCGACGATCTACTAGAAACAGCCCATGAACTGTAGGTCAGTGATTTACGCTTAATTGCTCATGTGGTGTGCATAATGCACGAATATTACCAGTACACATAGCACTTAATATATGTAACACAAGTAGCTTAGGCAAACTGCTTCTACTAGCCGACTTGGACAACGTTACATGGGACCAGCCTTGGCAGGGATATCCTCTGCAATCAACTTTTGGTCGACGCGCCATAGACGCTGCAATTGTAACATAATGTGAGTGACAGTCGTAGTTACTGCATTCCAGCACTAGGCATCCGCACACATTCTCTGGATTACATTGTTCGGAGACGTGTTCCCTCCGCAAGTAGTGGTCATGCGATTTCTCACTACAATGAAACGCTGGCAATCGAATACGACATGCTCCAATCGGGGAACGCAAGAGATTCTGAGTGCCCGAACCTATGCAGGTACTGTCTAAAGCAACCATGTCCTGACAGAAACTGCGTCAGGTGGAAGTTCACTTCACCATGGTTTTTTTCATACCAATCTGACACATTTGGTATTAGCCGATGGGTCCATCTACCCTTAGCGGAGTTATCCTGCTGCCAACTTCTGATCGTTGCCTCTTTACACGCGTCGCGGACTCCTCTGGTACCTCTTTGGTTGAAGCATTGAACATCTTTCTTGACGATGAGCCCGCTGGGCGTCATTCCGGCTATGATGCACACGACCTCTTCAGAAACCGTTCGGTATGCGCTTGCTATTCTTAAGCACATGATCCTGTACGTGCTTTCCAACCGCTTTAGGTTTCTGCTCGTTCTAAGCGCTTTTGACCAGATTGGTCCTCTATACCTTAATATGGATAGCGCCACGCTTGCCAGAAGCTTGCGTTTTTTTGGAAATTACAGCAGAGCTGTTAGACATCATCCTAGATAGTGCCGTTATAGCCGTAGATGCCCTTTTACAGGCATATTCAACGTGCCTAGCGAAGCTGAGCTTGTCATCGATCATTACCCCAAGATGCTTAAGGGATCGCTTGGACACTTGTTTTGTGAAGGGCCAATCCAAATTCTGTAGACCTTATCCATTCATCTACTATGGAAATAGAGTGTGCTACTGTCAACTCAACTTCCTCCTTCGATTCGCCATAGACCACTAGGGTGATGCTGTCGACGAACCCAACAATCTTAACACTCGTCGGAAGAGGCAGCCTCAGTCCGTCATCGTACATCGTATTCCATAACATCGGGCCCAGAATTGAACCTTGAGGTACTTCCGCGGTAATTCGAACGCTTTTCTGCCCCTCCTCTGTGTCATACAGTAAAATCCTGCCATCAAAATAGCTTTTTAAAAGCTTGTACAACTGCACCGGTACTTTGAGACAGCGAAGTGTGTGGACTATCGCTTCCCAGCTTGCGCTGTTGAACGCATTCTTCACATCCAGAGTGACAACCGCGCAGTAACGGATGTCGCTCCTTTTATGCTCGATTGCCACCTCAGACCTGAACGACCCACTGGATAGCGCCCAGAGTAGATTTACCTTTCCTGAATCCAAACTGGTTGTTGGACAGGCCGTCCGCACCTTCCGTATACGGTACCAGCCTGTTGAGGATCAACCTCTCCAACAACTTGTCCGTCGTATCTAGTAGACAGATAAGTCTATACGCCGACGGGTCACCTGGCGATTTTCCCGCCTTTGGTAGTAGCACCAATTTCTGTCGCTTCTATACATCCGGAAAGATTCCTTGATCCATGCAGCGTTGCATCGCGGTATTGTCATTCGTTGACATGCGGTTAATATTGAAGCGTATCGTTCTGATTACAGGAACTCGTGACGTTGGATAACCGTGTGAAACACTTGGCTATAATGTGATAATGATCCGAATCGATAATAGGACCACATTTTAGGTGGTCCGTATTTGACAAATCCATTTTTTCACATCTATGAAGCTGCTCTGAAGCTGAATCCAGCCTCGATAAGGGGATATATTTGGTTGTCCTGATGGATACACCTTGTCTGTGGCAACATTGAGCTGAACGTGTGTGTTTGATGTCCTAAAGCTTTAATGTTCGGTTGATGAAAAGAGCTCACATCATATCAGTATATGTGGGTGCTTTTCTTTCAACATGTCAGAAGGAGACGCATGGTATTTGTCTATGTGACTCTGCTATCCTTGCTATAGCTTTTCATATGTCGAGCCAAAACTGTTGCTTTGTTTTAATCATCCTAGCAAATTGCGTCGCAAGCCAACCGACCATTAGAGTCAGGAATAATATTTATTTGAAACCTTTCGTCGAGCAATGCGTGCGTTGATGCGAACGAGAATGATTTTTTCACGCAAGAAAACTTTAATCTGTTCGGATGGAATAACGAAGCTTTTCACTTTACCATCCGGCCTTCTCCACGCTAATAATGAATCAAAGCCCGATAAAGTTTCATTTTTTAAACAAACATTTCCACTCGTTTGGCCCGACCCAAACATGAAACGATGAGGCAGATTGTGATTAATATGTTTCAAAGTAGCTTTCGTTTTCACTTGAGCAGTATCCCACAAAAAAAAGGAAAAAAAAAACAAACATTGAAACAACAAACCTTTCCACCAGAGAAAATTGCGTAGGAGTCAGCCTCTTTTAACCGTCATCATTTCCGTTCGATTTCAGCACTGTCATTCTGGGGTGGGTTCGTTGAAAGGGCCAAACCAGAAAAAAATGCACCCCACCCTGGCCAGCAGCTCTTTCCGGTTGCTTTGCAAAGAATTTCTCGCTCATGTTTTTGTTTCAAGGAGGAATTGGTTTTACTTGGTCCCTGCTGTTTAGTAGCGCGATGACAGATGGTGAGGTTTTTTTTGCATTTGTTTTACTTCTTCAAGATGGTTTTTCTGTAAGCTGTTTTGCATTGCTTGGGATCAGCACGTGCTAGGCTGTTTTAAGGAAGGATACAAGACATGAATATCAAAAATTCATCAATGAAGTGTGTGTGCAAAACAATAATGCGGAGTTTACGGGTCAATTCACATAAAGTGGCAGAAGAAAAGTGCAAACGTAGAAACGACCTTCACGGGTTTGTCTTAGATTTGGGTGAGCCATCCAGGTATTATATGTGGAAAGCGCTCAGGTTTTGGGAAAATCCGACCACTCCCTTGAACCGTGAGACCGAAACACCCTTCTTTTCAAAAACACTCAAAAATTCATATTTTTATTAATGTTTTCAATATATGTATGCCATGAACGTGAAAATGTTATGAGTTATTCGCGTGTTTATGACAGAAAAATGGTAAAATAACGTGACCTTAGCAGAAACTGAATACATTTTGATCAATAATAGACTAAACCTAACATTCGAAACGCTTCCCGAAGGTCCCGAATAGTTTAAAATTTTGTCAAAAAATAGTTATATAGTGTTTTTAAATGAAATTACACCAAATTTTAAACAGCTTATTTGGATGCAATTGTTTCGTCTCGTGGAAAAATAACATTTTTGTTTATGAAAGTACTATTTTCTTTTATATCACAAAGAACATACAGTACTGGGCGGAATATTGCATATTTTTATTTTCTCTATAAAATTTAGGGCTTACGGACAAAATATTTTAATCGATCTTCAGAAAAACAAAACGTCGAATGCTAAAACGTCAAATCCCAAAGCATCCAAAAGATAAAAAGTCGATACCAGTAAATTTTCTACATCGATTTGGAATTGTTTTCCAGATTTCTTTGTTAACTCTTGTTTGAATAAATATATGTACTATGGAAAACGTTTGGCACATAAGGAAATAATTATTTTTTCAGATTACCTTTCTTCTTTTTTAAGAAAAGCTCGTGTCCTTCCAATTCCAATCTATTTTCGACATTTTGTCCTTTCGACATTTTGGAATTCGACGTTTTGTCTTTTGACGTTTTTTCGTTCAACCGTCCACTCGAGATGAACAAATTTGATGAAGACAGTTTTTGTGTCGATGCTTCACATTTTAAGATAATGTACACCTGGGCAAGTTGAAACGGGTGGGGAAAAATGAAATGCTAACTTTTGAGCATGTTGTCAATAAATGTTAACAGGTTTTTCCTTTTCTTAAAGATTGTTTCATTGTGTAACTAAATGCTTGTGTAGTTAAATTCCTTATCGATTTGTTTGTGTGATGCCTTGAAATTCCATCTTACACCGGCTGTTCCAAATTTTCACGGTAAAGGAGCTGTAATTTTGTGGAAAAAGATATAGAAATTTTGTATTTTCTAACTTTTCCTAATTTCCGAAAACGAACATTTTCGTGCTAAAAGGAGCTTTCAGCGACCTCTAGGAGCGGCACTACAAAAAAGTGTTATGTTATGCATTAAGGGTCAAGAATGACCCATGACTTTAAAACTCTCTAAAAAAATCATTTTTTTAACCGATTTTTGTTATTTTAAATAGAACCCTACAATTTTTGTGAGTATGACCATTCTGGGCACAATGGTACAAGAAGGACACCTGGAATCTGTTTCAGAAGGAACTGGTACATATCATTTTCCCTTTGAAATTTCTCCAGAGATTCACCCATGAGTTCCTTTCATGGAATTCTATCAAAAGAATAAGAAGTACTCCAGGGTTCCCATTGTTAATTTATTTTAAAAGATTCCTCCAGGAATTTCTTTCCCGAAGAAGTTTTTTGAGAAATCCTTGGATAAGTTCTTGGAGGGATTTCTGGAGTAATCCCTAGACTTATCTCTTGAGTTACTCTTGGATAAAACAATCATGGAGAAATTCTTCAGGAGCGTATGGAAAATTTCCAGAGTAAAGGTCTGGAGGGATTTTTTTTCTATCTTTAATAACGAGATTTTTAACCCTAGGCTAGTTCATCTCGGGACCAACGGCTTTACTTCCCTTCCGAAGGAAGTCGTCACTAAATTTTTTTTTTATTGACTATCTCGGGGATGGGATTCGATCCCAGGTCCTCGGCGTGAGAGGCGTGTGTTCTAACCACTACACCAGGTCCGTCCTCGGAGGGATTTGCTGAAGAAATCCCTGGAACATAAAATATGCTTTTCGAGAAGCAAAATTTCGTTGGAATATACTCTACTAGCTCTTCCCTGGAACAATTTCAAGAGGAAACCATTAGAGATTTTCTGGAACAATCCTTGGAGGAATTCGTGAAGGAAAAGCTGAAGAAATCTCTGTGGGAATCCCTGGAGAGATAAAGTAATGCCAGAAGATTCGTAGAAGGATAATCTAAGTTAGTTATTGAAGGACTTCTGGAGGAATTTCTGGAGAATCTTTGGATGTACCCCAGGAAGAATCACTGTAGAGATTTTGCCATTGGAATACCGCGTGGGACCGATATCCGTACACCTAAGCACTAAGCCAAATAAAAACCTCTGTTAGAAATATTTGGATTTGTGAAAGGCAATCGATCACTCTTTTTCTATAACTCTCTATAGTAGGTTCCAGGTGCCCTGTGGGAAGTGGCCGATTGGAAACATATTCGGAATCATATCAATATGGGCATCAAACTTCAAGATTTGTAAAAGTGATAATTCCAGAACCATTTCCAAAACCACCGACTGCCATGACCACTTTATAGTAGATTCAAATGACCCCGATGGAAGTGGAAAATTTCACACATGTACAAAATCATATCAATTTGCGTAACAAAGTTCAATATTTATAAAATTCATGCTTCCGGAAGCAGTTTTAGAATTACCATCTACCATGTACAGTAGGTTCCTCCATGTGCCTTGTAGGATGTGGAGCATTTTCAAAACCACAAGATGTAATAACCTCTCTGTAGTAGATTCCAGGGGCCCTAGAAAAGTGGCCAATTCGGAACATGACCACATATCCCGGGGCGCTTGTAACCTGCTATACAGTGGTCTAGCAGACGCTGGTTCTGAAAATGCTACTGGGAGCTTTACCTTTAAAAATCTTGAAGTTTGACCTCCATATTGATATGGTTCCACACATGCTCCTAATTGGCCACTTCTCTCAGGGCACCTGGATCCTCCTATACAGTGGTCCGTGCATCTAATGGTGCTGCTGAAAGCATAATTTTGAAGTTCGATGCCCACTTGGACATGACTGACCATATTTTCCGGAACCAGATTTACGGAAATGGTCATATATCTGAAGATTTCTAACGAATCTGATCCGTTCACCGGCATTCAACTTCCAATTAGTTCTAGTTTTAAGAAAACTATATAATTGTATAACTGTAAACATTTATACAATTTCACATCGCACAAAAATACAAGCGTCAGAAAAAAATGTCATTTGGACATGATATCAGAATATAAGGAACATCTCCTTTATTCGAAGGCCGATTTGCATGCCAAGCAAGTTCCTGAAACTAGACCAAATTTGCCGTCGCCTGATTCTGGAAGTATCCAATTTCATCCATTTTTCATATAATTATAAGCATTTGAGCTTAGGCAAAATTTTGCCTATCTCTGTATTACCGCATCTCTGACGGTGATTTTCAAAATACCTAAAGCATTCGCAGCTTTCGGGAATTATTGGCCATTGTACACTGCTTCAACGCATTTTCTGAAATCATGAATGTTATATTTTAGCTTCATACTATCATATTTATTGGCTAAAACGTGATGAAATATGTTAAAGTTTTGCACTGTACGAATTAAAATTCAATTTGTAATTATGAATCAAAATCCATACAGCACAATAATCCTCACAAATAGGTATTGTACTATTCAGAAATAGCATTTTCTCCGGCGGAATTACAAATACTCACTATGGACCTATGCACGAGTTCACGAATTTGACGTTTGAGCGGTGCCGAATTCACTCGTTGCCATGGTCGCGTAAATAACACGGCATCGCTCAAAAGTCAAATAATGAATTCGTGCATAGGTCCATAAGCAGCCATCATGATCACAGATGGCTCAGAAAAGGTGCGAATTCGACTATTAATGTGTTGGAAACTATTCTCACTCTTCTTAGCAAATCACTAAGAAGGCACACCAACAAATCACCACAATGATGAGCGGTCACATTTTGATTTTTACAATTTTCAAATCATGGCCTACTTGTATAAAATTAGCATGAACAACAACCTACATATAACTTATTACAATTAGATGTGTAATTTTAAAACTGTATATTTATTCATTTTAATATTAAAATAATGAAAATGCAATCAAGTGTATGGACGTCGGTGCTGTACGGATTTTGGTCCCACACGGTACTTAGAGAGACTCCCTCCAGAGGGAGGCATTTTTCTGAAAAAAAATCTCCTTAATATCCTTGGAAGAGCGCATGGAGAAATTTCTTTAGAAATCCCAGCTAAAATCTCTGGAGAAATCCATGAAGAGATTTTCCGAAAGAAACTAATATAGAGATTTTACTGGAGGAATTTTTGTAGAAATTTTCCTAATGTTATCCCCAGAGAAATAGCTAGCATAATTTATGATGAAATTCCTGCTGGAATTTATGGGACAACGTCGGTAGCCGAAAAACAGCTTAACTAAATTTCTGTTTACACAGCCTCTTTGCTCCTGTATAAACCGCTACTAATGTTACCTGAGAATCTCTGAAAGAATTCCAAGAGGAACTGTTGGAGGCATCCCTGGATGATTGTTCGGAGGCCCAAAAATAATCTTCCGATAAATCCCTGTAGAATTATCTGGAGAGATCCTTGGAGTAAGTCATGTGACGATTTTCCTGGTTCTAGCTCTGGGAATAACTGAGGAATACGTGAGTGTAGAACACCTGAAGGAATCCCTGATTGAATCCCTGCAGAAAATCCTGGTAAAATCCCTGGAGTGAGTCGTCGAAGAAGAATCCCGGAAAAAATCTTCGATATAATCCCTGGGCGAATCTCGAAAGACTACTTGGGAATGTCCTGGTATGTATCCGTGGAGGAATCCTCAGAGGAAACTCTGAAAAAATCGCTAGAGAAATATCTTGAGTAATCCTTGACGAGATTATTCTAGTGTAACTCCTGGAGTAATTTCTGGAGAATACCTTGAAGATATATCTGCAAGAATCTTTGTAGAGATTTTCCTAGAGGAATCCTTGGAGAAAACTTAGAAAGATTTTCTAGAGGAATCTTTGAAGTAATACCAAGAGAAGCGCTTGAATAAATCCTGGAGAAATCTTCGTAAAAATTCCGGACAATTCCTGGAAGAATTCCTCAAACAGACCCTAAATGAATCCTTGAAAAATTCCTGGAGGAATCCCAGTAAAGATTTTACTGAAGGAATCACTGGAGACATTCCTGCAGGAACTCCTTGCAAAATCTCTATATAAAAGAATCCCTGTAGAAATATCTCTGCAAAAATTCCTGCAATAATTCTTGGAGGAATTCCTGAAGGATCTCCTGAATGTATTCCTGAAGCCCTATAAGAATCAGTCTGAAATGTCGTACAAAAGTTTTTTCCTGGAGATATTTTTGAGAGGAATTTTAATGGAATCTCTGGAGGTTCTCCTGAAAGAACACCTGTAGCCCCAAATATGGTTTTTCTTGCAGTTAAAAAAAACATTAATTATGACTTGTCGAATTATATTCCTTTTTTTCTAACGTGGCCGTAAAGCAAATGATATTCGAGAATGAAAATTTTATGTTTGAAAGGCCCACATAGTGGTAGCGGTTAACACTTCGGTCGTCGCGCTGTTGTATTTTGTACAACAGTGGTGGAAAACCTCGCTTATCGTACACAGCACCAGCGCAGTGGTTCTGACGGTGACTAAACGCGCGACGACTGAAGGGTTAACCTTCGGGCTGTCGCGCTGTTGTACTTTGTACAACAGTTGTGATTTATATGCTATCATTTTGCAACAAAGATATCTATCGACACCAAACCAAATTGTCCTTTACAATACGGTAAAATCAACAAATGTACGTGGAAGTCGCACACTAATGAACACACTATATACGGTTCGAGAAAACCACAGTTTGAAATCGATACCATGACCCCACAGTTATGGATCAAATAGTGTTGAGTCCAACCTATAAAATTCAATGAAACGACATAGAAAACGTAAAATTGTAATATAAAAGCACGAATTGAATCGTTTCAAATTGGAACTTCGGTTAGTAAACCATTTTGAGAGTAATATTTACATAGGATTGCATAAAAATTAAAAATTGTATCGGTTTCTGAAAACCATATTATGGATCAAATTGTGACATATTACGGATCGGTGCGCAAAATCAAGACATTTTCAACTTTATGCATCTGTATTGCATGATTTGGCGAAAGTTAACAATGTATCACATATTACTGCAAAAAATAGCAGTGTAAGAGCTGAAAACAAGGGTAAAATGCCCTTTTTTGTAATACTGCATTGTAGTAACTGAGACATGAACTGTTTTCGCTCCACACCAAGTTTTCCACCCATTTTTGTCTGCTTAATAATGAAATTTACAAACCTTGATGTTTTTTTAGTTTAAGCCTCAGTGCTATTGTCCGAAAATGTCGAATCCAATGCTTAAAATGGCAGAAATCAACATTATTTGGAAGTGATCCATAACCGTGGTAAGCAATCATTTCCTGGTCCATATTATGGATCACTAGTTAGAAGTGCTAATATTCGGTATTTAGAATCAACAATCAACAAAAATGTTTTCCAAAGAAGAATTAATACTAAATCGAAGCTAACGAGCATGTTTTATGCTATAACATTTGAAATTTACCTTATGAATTGTGACGGCACTTCTTACAGAAAACGACCATATAATGATAGCTGTGAGGTACCAACTAAACATTTGTCAAATACGCCGTTATTTAGCGGTTGAATGTTGTGCTTAACATTACAAATTGTAGAAGACAAATAGTATAACATGGGAAAAATATTTTTTACGTCAACGTTTATGTTTTGAGCGAGTTATCCGATGTGAACGCCAAAGTGATCCGTCACTGTGGGTGATCCGTAGCTGTGTGGGCATGGTATACCTCAAAATTCAGATAATTTAGAAACTTGGAGTGTTCAGTAAAGTTGTTCTGGAGATGAAACGCTATCTGATGGTATCTTGTTTAATTCGGAATTTGTCCGCTAGGCGGCACTAGTGAGCATGGAAGTTTTACTTTTGTTCTGCAGATATTTCAGGATCCTGACCATTTAGAAGGATGGCGTCTTCAGCAAAGTTGTTTAGTAAGTTAAAGACTATGATTGTTTGAGCTAGTTGATTGAAAATTTTGCCACTAGGCGGCTCTAGTAAGCATGAAACTTGTGTTTGGAGATATCTCAGGAGCCTGACTACTTAGAAAGATAGTGTTTTTGGCAAAGAAGCTCAGTAGCTCAAGGGCTATCTTTATTTGAACCAAGAAACAGGCGGCGCTAATGAGCATGAAATTTTGTTTTGTGGATACTGCAGGATCTTGACTTTTTAGGCAGGCACCTTCGCGAAGTTGTTGAGAAGCTCTGAGACTATCATTATTTCACAAAACCTCGAACTTTAAGGATTAAACAAAGAAATAATTTGAGTTGTTCAGTAATCTCTGCCGCCATCTTTCTAAGCGATCAGGCTCCTGAGATATTTGCGAAACAAATGTTACAGGGTGTTCGCAAATTATCCGAACAGCAAAATATTGGAAAGACGATCACGCATTGAAAACAATGAAAAATCAATGTCTATGTACCATTTATAATACATCTATATGTTAACACAAAACACAACTTTTAAAAAATTCGAAATAATTCCTTGTTACTGAGATAGGCAAATTTAAATTTTTCAGAGACGTTTTTCCTGAGGCCGCTAGTCATACTGGAGATATGTTATCCCAAAAATCTAAAAGAGATGAATCCAAATGTCCTATTATTATTTGAAGTAATCTACAGGCTAGTGGCTTCAAGTTAGACTGGAAATAGAAAATTGTGCGGTTCAAATCCAGTGAGTTCTATGGACTTTTCTCTTCCATCATAAAGCTCGGGAAACAGCTCCCTTTAAGACATCTCAATACATTTGGGTTGGTTTTGCAATTATTTGAAATCGGAAATGTTTCAAACTTAATTTTTAAGAACATAATAAGCCAATGTTTGAAACCATGCTAGAATATTGAATATATTATGCTTGAATGTATAGATACATGTCTTCTAAGTTTGTAGGGATAATTTGCGGACACCCTGTATATGCTCACTAGCGCCGCCTAGTGGCAAAATTTTGAATCAACTAGCTCAAACAATGATAGTACATGAGTTGTCGAACAACTTTGCCGAAGACGTTATCTTTCTAAGTGGTCAGAATCCTGGGATATTTGCAAAACCAAGGGTGTTGTACAAAGTACAACGCGCGACTACTCGCGATCTGTACTTTTCGTTGAAAAGTTGTTTGATTGATTGCCACCGTTAAATTGCCCATCGATCAAATGTTCAGTATGATTCTGCAAATTGTGCTCTTATGAAAACAAGGCAAGATTTCGCTCTTTGCTCACCTTTGTCGCAATCTTTTAAATTACTACTCCATAACCGCGCTTTCATTCATCCCAACGCTTTACCAGGAAGTACTAATTGCATGCTAATGATTCTTGTTTACACCCGTAATGTTCGGTACTTTCCCTTGATTAAATTTAATTAGCACCCTCTTCAGCTCACATCCGAGCTTGTAGGTCTCTACAAGCATCGTGTGCGTGGTTTTCCTACTCGCACCCACGTGGGATACTTTTTCTATGCACACGAAGTACATAACCGGTTATGAATATTTATGTGATCCTGGTGATTAGTTATTTCCTGTTTCCGAGAGTAGCACTGCTTAACTTATATCCCTCTGTCGGTCGGTGTTCTGGGAAGAAAGCTTTCTTGCTAGCTTAAGGTATTTTTCTAGTGATGACTACAAATTGAAATTTAATGCTGCGTACCGTCGATGGGGATGACAATGGGTCTGGGGGATGAGATTGGGTCAAAACGGAAAAATATGATTTATGAAATATTTCAGCTAATAATGCTGATATTACTAAAATGTATAATTCATGTGTTAAGGAACATATTATTACACATAACTAATCAAAATATGCATTTTTAAAAATAGTAGCTTTGTTTAACCCCTCTACCGGCAGCTTCATTTTTTACCGTCAAAAAAAAATTCAAATCACGATTACTTTTTTGTTTTTCGATATTTTTGCACCATTTTTTTACAAGATCTCAAAAAAACTCTTCTAGTTTAAGAATCCGTGTCGATATTGATCATCGGTGATCTGGTTTTGAAGATATTCCGATGTTCCTTGGGGACCGACATTCTCCATATAAAATGTCTTTGCCGGCCATTTTGTTTTACGTCAATTTATCAAAAAAATAAAATGTGCGCTATAGAATACCAGTTAATAAGGAGCTATTTTGAAAAAATCATTCAAATCGGTTAAGTATTATTGGAGTTATCTGAATATTACGATACGATGTTTTTTGAAGTTCAAGTTCTTTATTTGGCCAGCGTGGTTCCAGACACATAAAAGCTTATTACTCAAAAACGGCTGCACCAAATTGCTTCCTTTTTTCACAACATACTTTCATTAATTTACTGTTTCGAAGAGTGAATATCCGAATCGGATAAAAATTCTGTAGTCTGAGATATTTACGTGGGTTATGACAACGTGTCGGTCCCCAAGGAATTTCGGAATAACTCCGGATCCAGATGATCAATTATCAATATCGACACAAATTCAAAAACTAGAAGAGTTTTTTGAGAACTTATGAAAAAATTGTGCAAAAATATCGAGAATCAAAAATGTTATCGCGATTTTAATATTTTTCTTACGGTAAGCTGAATGGTAAATGAAGCTGCCGGTAGAGGGGTTAATATATCAATGAACTTATATGTTGAAACTAGACAATATTAACAACATTAAATTTCTCCTGTACAAAGTATAACGCATGTACTTTAATCTCTATTGTTATATAAATCTTTTCCATTCACTTCACACGCATTTTCCGGAATGTATTTGATTTTTCCACTAAAATATAATTTTTGTCGATACGGTGTCTAAAGCATTAATAATGGGGGTGAGATTGGGTCAAGGAAGAATGATGGTGAATGAAATCACAAGTCTACTTTTTTGTCGTTCTATGGTGTCATGTGAACTCTTACTTCATTAACACTTGTCCGCCTAAGATATTCGTCACTTAGACGGACGACGAAGCCTCAAAATCAGTTGGAACGCTAAATTCAACCCACTATATCTCGGCTGTTCTAAGTCCGATTTACAAAATTTTGGCACCTACAGAAATGTATGGGCTTCTAAATTCATGTCAGATTTTTCAAATATTTTTGGAAACTACTGTTTGATTTGTAGTACTTAAAACACCGGAGCAAGTCCTAAAAAAATTTCTAACCGCCAGTAATTAGTAGATAACTTAGACTTTATCGCGATAACCTATAGATTTTTTTATTGTATGACGATCGTATTAGTGTAACCAAACAATTGGCATTGAATTTTTGATTGTTAGCTGTTCAAAGAACTACAATATATTCACAAAACTACGTAGAATACAGAAGAAATGCATTTTCAACTATAACTTGAAATTTATCGCGATGATCCAAACATTTTATGATCTTAAAATAGACTCATATGTAAGGCCATCAAATAATAAACACTGATAATAAATTTCTGTTGGAAAAACTACAATATTTTCACAAAATATTGAAAAATACTTGAAAATACAGGTTTTCTACAGTAATTTCTTATTTATCGCAATGACTCATCAGTTTTATAATTTTAAACTCTGTGTATGTTCATGAGAAACAAATTTCCTGAACATCGTTGATCGCTGTTTGTACAAAGAACTACAATATATTCACAAAACTGCGTAGAATATAGAAAAAATACATTTTCAATTATAACTTTAAATTTATCGCCATGACCCACACATTTTAAGATCTTAAAATAGACTTATATTTAAAGCCATCAAATTTGCAGAACAGTGATAATAAATTTCTGTCGGAAAAACTACAATATTTTCACAAAATAGTGAAAAATACAGGAAAATACTGGTTTTCTACAGTAATTTCTTATTTATCGCAATGACTCATCAGTTTTATAATTTTAAACTCTTTGTATGTTCATGAGAAACAAATTTTTCTGAACATCGTTGATCGCTGTTTGTTTAAAGTACTACAATATATTCACAAAACTGCGTAGAATACAGAAAAAATGCATTTTCAATAATAACTTGAAATTTATCACGATGACACAAACATTTTATGATCCTAAAATAGACTCATATGTAAGGCCATCAAATTTGCAGGACAGTTATAATGAATTTCTGTTGGAAAAACTACAATATTTTCACAAAACAGTGAAAAATACAGAAAAATATAGGTTTTCTACAGTAATTTCTTATTAATCGCAATGATTCATCAGTATTATAATTTTAAACTTCGTATGTTCATGAGAAACAAAGCTGCTTTATTGATTGAAGTATTTTAAGTTATGAAAATAAATATATTTACTGAACATGTTTGATGTTTTTTAAAGAACTACAACAGTTTTACAAAACTATGAATAATTCAGGGAAATTACGATCCTAACAACAGTTTGAAATTAATTGCAATGATACATGGATTTTGTGATTTTCAAAGTTTTGTCATAATCCGTCATCGCAATGAATATCAAATTACACTAGATATGAGAAAATTTATAAATTGTAAAATTTATGGGTAATAGCAATTATTTTAAATCATAGCTCAAACTATTTTTTTTCTGTTATATGCTACGCAGTTTATTATATATGTTGTGATTCGTTAAATGTACAAATAACAATGAAAAATGTTTGGTAATTGTTAGATAAGTTTCAAGTTATATGCAAACAAACGCTATTTTTTTTAGACTAGCTCCAGTGTTTGTAGTACTACAAATCAAACCATAGACTCCAAGCACATTTCTTTAACCGCACATGAATCTACAAATAAGGACAAACTAGGGCTGAAGCGATCCACTTTTTTTTAACACCGTCATCCATGTAAGTAAAATATCATTAATTGCGTTATTATTGGTAAATTAAAAAATGATGTCATTGCAACAATAATGGATTAGCTACAACTTGTAGTTGTAAGTCTTAAATATGAGAATAGTTTAAAACCACGAAATCTATGGGTCGTTGCGGTAAATATGAAGTAAGATTGTTGAAGGTATTTTTTCTGTATTATTTACAATTTTTTGAGAATGGTTTAATGCTTTGGAGAAACTATAAAATTTGCTCAGTTAATTTATGGTTTATGATATGAAAAAAATATAATAAAATCATGAAAATGATAACTCTTTGTCACAATTATTATACTGCAACGGAAATCTGATATATTTCTATTATAATAAATAATAATAACTAGATATGATTTGTGCAAATATTATCAATAAATAGAAATTGTTATACAGGTCGGACTCTATTATCCGGAGTATCGATTTTTTTTTTCACTCCGGATAATCAAATCCTCCGAATAATCGAATCACTAAGAAAAAAATTGAAATCTTCGATTAAAGAACTAAAGTATTATCTTTTTTTGTTGTTTTATTTATATAATGCGGTGGCGTAGCTAGAAATTATTTCTAGGAGCAGTAGGAGTCTCTACAAGAAAACAAAAATTTTGACCAGCATACACAAAAACCCCCCTTTTCTTAAATACGTTCAAAACTACAAAACCATTCATATTGTAAATTGCAATACCAAATTATCTCAGATTTATGCATAAAAATCGAAAAACAAGAACATCAAAAAACAAATTCCGAATAATCGAATCTAAAATTCCGGATAATCTAATCCCGGATAATCGAGTCCGACCTGTATTACCAATTTTGTAAACTGCTTGTCGTGCTTTGAAACAGAATTTATAACTGCTCTATTTTTTATATATATTACGTTGAGAAAATTTCAAATCGTAAACACAACTACTATGAAAACGCAACCATAGTCAGAGACTGTTCTGTATTATTCGTGATTTTGTGAAACTATTGTAGTTCTTAGAGCAAATAGCCATTATTATTGTTGAGAAAGTTTGTTTTTTTTTTTCAAAACTTAATAACGGTTTTGAAAAATAAAATCAATTAGTCATCTCGATAAATATGAAACAAGAGCAGAAATAGTATATTCTTGTATTACATGGTATTTTGTGAAAATAATGAAGTTTTCTAACGAAACTTCATCGGTTAATCTACACAAGCTTGCCAACTCTAAATGATAACATTTTATTTAACATTTTCAAATAATAAAATCCATGGAACATTGTGGTCAATTGCAGGCTGTTATTACGATCTAACTTTTCTGGTATTTTCCACAGTTTTGTGTAGATATTTAAGTTCTTTAAAAATTTCCAAAAATGTTCTGTAGATATATTTACTTTTATATAGGAGTATTCTCCAAACCCTTAAAATTATATGGTCTTGAGGCAATCAGTGATTTGCAGTTGGCTGACAAAACGTCGAAAGGTGGGAATTGGAAAAGAACGAAATGATCTTGGAAGAATTATTCTCTTCCGAAAGAATAAATAATTCGATATTTTTTTCTTTTCGATGTGTTATTCCTTTCGACGTTTTGTCATTCAACGTTTGTTGTGTTTTGATACGTTCTGTCAATTTATATGTGAATCTGAAAAATTTGAAACTGTGGAGATTATAAGCCAATGCGGCAATTTCAAACTTACAGGAGAAATTTTAAATGTTTCTGTATTATACATAATTTTCGATCACACTTCTTTTTCTTGAAAATTTACAACAATTTAGAAAATTATACAGATTATAAAATGTTCAAACTTCGGTAGCAACAGAATATTTTTGTAATATACGGTAATTTGTGAAAATATTGAAGTTCTTTCAATAAAATTTCATCGATCATGTTGTGCAAACTTGACAACCCTAAATATGAGAATATTTTAAAATCACAAAACGCATGGATCATTGCAAAACAAAAAAAATCAAACTGTTATTAGGATCGTATTTCTCCTTTATAATTCACAGTTTTGTGAAAATGTTGTAATTCTTTGAAAAACATAAAACATGTTTTAAAATATGTTAATTTTTATATCTAACAATAACTTTAAATTGATAAGGTCTAGAGACAATCAATAAATTGCAGAAGAAATTTCAGAACTTTCTGTATTATACAAGATTTGTGAAAGTATTGTAGTTCTTTGAACAAACAGCGATCAACGATGTTCAGGAAATTTGTTTCTCATAAACATATAAAGAAGAGTTTAAAATTATAAAACTGATGAGTCATTGCGATAAATATGAAATTACTGTAGAAAATCTGTATTTTCCTGAATTTTTCACTATTTTGTGAAAATATTGTAGTTTCTCCAACAGAAATTCATTATCAGTGTTCTGAAAATTTGATGGCCTTAAATATGAGTCTATTTTAGGACCATAAAATGTTTGGGTCATCGTGATAAATTTCAAGTTATTATTGAAAATGCATTTTTTCTGTATTCTACGCAGTTTTGTGAATATATTGTAGTTCTTTGAACAAACAGCGATCAACGATGTTCAGGAAATTTATTTCTCATGAACATACGAAGAGTTTAAAATTATAAAACTGATGAGTCATTGCGATAAATATGAAATTACTGTAAAAATCCTGTATTTTCATGTATTTTTCATTATCTTGTGAAAATATTGTAGTTTTTCCAACAGAAATTTATTATCAGTGTTCTGCAAATTTGATGGCCTTAAATATGAGTCTATTTTAAGATCATAAAATGTTTGGGTCATCGTGATAAATTTCAAGTTATAATTGAAAATGAATATTTTCTGTATTCTACGCAGTTTTGTGAATATATTGTAGTTCTTTGAACAAACAGCGATCAACGATGTTCAGGAAATTTGTTTCTCATGAACATACGAAGAATTTAAAATTATAGAACTGATGAGTCATTGCGACAAAATGAAATTACTGTAGAAATCCTGTATTTTCAAGTATTTTTCACTATTTTGTGAAAATATTGTAGTTTTTCCAACAGAAATTCATTATCAGTGTTCTGCAAATTTGATGGCCTTAAATATGAGTATATTTTAAGATCATAAAATGTTTGGGTCATAGCGATAAATTTCAAGTTATAGTTGAAAATGCATTTCTTCTGTATTCTACGTAGTTTTGTGAATATATTGTAGTTCTTTGAACGGCTTACAATCAAAAATTCAATGCCAATTGTTTGGTTACATTAATACGATCGTCATACATTAAAAAAATATATAGGTTATCGCGATAAATTCTAAGTTATCTACAAATTACTGGCGGTTAGAATTTTTTTTAGGACTTGCTCCGGTGTTTTAAGTACTACAAATCAAACAGTAGTTCCCAAAAATATTTGAAAAATCTGACATGAATCTAGAAGCCCATACATTTCTGTAGGTGCCAAAATTTTGTAAATCGGACTTAGGACAGCCGAGATATAGTGGGTTGAATTTAGCGTTCCAACTGATTTTGAGGCTTCGTCCTCGGTGTGTTAAAATGTGTTTATACTTTCTAAATACAGCATCGTTGAAACATCAAACAACAAGTCTAGTTGAGGATTCCGTTCATTGAATAAAAATGCAACGCATTTTGACAATCTTCTCAAACCAGTAACTGTTTTTCGTGCGCAACAACATCGTAATAAAATACAAATGGATTTTTTAATTTACTTATTTATTAGTGTTTTCATATTATAGAAACATCTCACGGAAGTACAAATTCCAACTTATTGCTGGAATACCGGGATTATGACGTCAAAATCTGCCTAAAATTTATTGATCGATGAATGTCGCACTGAAATTTAACTATTTGCGAAGGTTTAAAATAATCACTATTTTTTAAAACTTTTGGGGAAACTGAATAGGCTTTATGGCAATGGGGATGATACTTTGAAGACAATTTGAGGGAAAAAAATGGGGACGGGGTTGGTGGTCTAATGGCTACCGCTTCTGCTTCATAAGCAGAAGGTCATGGGTTCAATCGCCCGTCCCTTTCCTCGTATTTTGTAGTTGTATCTCTCAATTGCTCCTATCTTCCATTCTTAATCTACCACACTCAACTATTCGTTCATAGCAAACGCTAGAACCAGAGACAGACAAGAATCTGTTTCCCGTAACGCTTCCATTCTTCCATCATTATAGCATGCCTCTCTTTACGCCTGATACTTAGGCAGACTGCAAACCACAAAAGCAAACCTCTCTGCCATGCCTTTCTCCCAATCCATACACTCCCGCATGAACTGGCGTAGACGCAGTGGTATATACGGTCAACGTGGGAGCCAGTTTAATGCATCATCACTTCCTCCCCTTTTCCTTCATTGGTCTGCATTCTGACGTGGCAGGCGCCATAGTTACCTAAAATTAGAAGATCACCAGCACTTATACACTGAGGGTGTCTGTTAGTCCCAAGCAGTCATTCGGTTGGTTCCTTGTGTAAGTGCAGCTGATCTGGCGATACTGGAGTAACATCCACGGGCGTTCAATCAAGCTCAAGCTTAAGCTCAATTTGAGGGGAAAAACAAAATGAAAAAATGTGTAAACTTGACGATAAATGCCGGGTTCACATATTTTTTCTCATTGCTGTTCAAGTTTTTGCTAAAATTGTTCTTTTAAGTGGGTTCATCATATTTGTGAAACATGTTAGATGTCTTTTCGTCTTGTTTGCATCGTATTTTATCAATATTTTTTTAGCTGTGAATAGTTTAGTGAATAGTTCTCAAAAACAAGTTATTTTAATTACTGTGACCCAATGTTACCCCCTCTATGGGGTGAGATTGGGTCATTTTTCATTCAATTGTAGTGCCACAGTATATACATATTTTTGTATACTTTTATGGACAGTTGTTAAAGTACCATCAAAGTACAAACACACCACATTTGAAGTTTATTGGAGTTAAATTGCGAAAGTTATTCAATAAATAAAACGAACATATCCTTTTTCGACCCATTCTCACCCCCAACGACGGTACCAAAGTAAAGAAAAAGCAATAAAAGGCGGAGGAAGATGAAGAAGAAAGACAAGAAAATGGCAAAACGAAGAAGTGTTCTCCAAATAGCATACAAGTGTTGTAATATTTATTTATTCATTACAATAGGAAGGAATTTGAAAACGTCGAATAATGAAAATAAAATAAATATTGTTCGCAATTTGAAAATCCTCACTGAGCATGATAAGATGGGTCAGGGAAAGGGGTGGAACAGTGCCTACTTAATACAAAACAAAATAAAAAAGGACGAATTTCATACTGCTACCGAGTAACAATAAATTCAAAGTTTACCCATGTTATTTCAGCAAAATCAACATTCCTCTCAAACAATACCACAGTCAGCCTGAATCCCATCCACAGAAATACACTTTTACTTGTGCCGGTCAACTGATCCTTCAACAGATTGGGGTCTCCGTTGCTCCGTGAGCTCCGCTATAAAACGCAACAACCAGGTGTTATCTGTGGACACCTTTCATCAAATTTAAATGAGTTTTTTATCCTTTGGCTCCTGCTCGGCATCAACGCTACCGACCAGCCACCCAAAATGTAGGGGTGAATGTCACAGAGCGCACCGCTAGAGTTTGTCACCTATATCTAGGTCCTTGATGAATGAAACGACGGGTTAAATGTTGTTCAGTACATAGACTTTTTGATTGTTTTAAGCTTTTACTGAATTAAAATGCTGCTACCAGTGTAAAATAGGCTTGGCGTTTTATTGAATGCTTACTTTTAAACACTAACAGTAAACAATTACTGAAAACTTTGAAATAGTGTGCAGAAATTTGTACACTCCGACGATTTTGCCACTGTTACCTATGCCTATTTTTCCACTCACTGGTCCGTTTTGTGCCACTAACTGCTTTGAAATCGTGCAGCAAAACGGTGTGATGATGCTGTCAGCATTTTCTGCAACCATGGATTTCACGGTTCTCACAGGCGGTGTGTTTATTTTATTTGCATTTGCTCGTTTTATGTTGGAGCATGTGCCATACAACTGGCGAAATAGATGAGAATGCTTCAAATTTTGTCGTTCCTCAGACCTTACGTTGGCATCATTAAAAAGGTTTTTTTTTAATTTTATGGTGCAACTTGGAAAGCTTTTATTTATCTCATACATATGTACTTAATCATAATCTAATGAAGGATCACTGATTGATGATGCAATCATTGCACGTTATTCCGAATATCTTTCAGATATTCTCCGCATATAAGCTGTCAATTCAGTTATAGGACAAAAGTATAAGTTATGGCAATAGTGGGAACAAAAAAAAAATGTCTTATTGTTTCACTAGTATATAACGGCTATAATATCCGCAGGAATGATAAAACTATTTGCTTTTGATGATAACTAGACCTTGATAAGAACATTCGTGCAATACAATAGGGTAACGACTGTTTATTTCGTTCTTAAACGCTAACAGTTGGCGCCAGCGGCAAAAAGTACAGGCAACATCCTTTCGAATATTCGGTTTCTTTCACTGGCCGCCGAGCGACGACACTGTTGTTTGTATTCCTCCCACTGATCGCGCAACGTTAGATTCTTAAATTTCTCAAACTTTCAACACAAGCGCATGGAAGAATGGTAGCCGGAGAACAGTCACAACGTATGGAAAATAATGAAAAAACGTAAATTACTTGAAATTAGGAAACTGGATCAAAAGAGTAGTGATGAGAAATCAAGTGCAAGGTGAATACATAACTTTTTGTGTTTAATTCATCTTCCGTGGTGCTTTCTTTGCTTCAGGATTTCGTTTTTACTACCACTGAAAAAGAGCCATCTATTGCCTTTTCAGTTTTGAATATCGCCCTATTGGAAAAGTTAACGTTTGTCGTCCCCGGCGGAGGTCCTATCCTACACCGACGCGATGTTTGCCGGTCAAGTGCCTGGGTCGGCTGCAATTCCGGTTGGAGATTTCCGATTTCCAGGCGCCCGACTACCCATCGCCGATACTACGTGATGCTTAAACTACTCGGCATAGTCCCCGACGAAGGATTGCGGTTCGACGCCCTCTTGTCTTCTCGTCATTTCCAGCAACGACGACACGATATGAGTTATACTTACGTGTTGACACATATTCTTCACGATGTTGTCGGTGTTAAGATCTCCGAAAATCCTTTTTTAAAAAAGAAAAAATTTACCACCAAGCAAATCATTTTCAACTTTTTGTCCTTTCGACCTTTTCTCTTTCGACCTTTTGTGCTTTCGACGTTTTGTCTCTCGATCTTTCGTCCTTCTTCTTCTTTCTGGCATTACGTCCCCACTGGGACAGAGCCTGCTTCTCAGCTTAGTGTTCTAATGAGCACTTCCACAGTTATTAACTGAGAGCTTACTATGCCAATGACCATTTTTGCATGCGTATATCGTGTGGCATGTACGAAGATACTCTATGCCCTGGGAAGTCGAGAAAATTTCCAACCCGAAAAGATCCTCGACTGGTGGGATTCGAACCCACGACCCTCAGCTTGGTCTTGCTGAATAGCTACGCGTTTACCGCTACGGCTATCTGGGCCCCGATCTTTCGTCCATAAACCCTATAATGAATACAACATCTGACGATATCATTCTATAGTGCGCAACACGCTCTTTCATCAGCCGAAATGATCCGTTAAGCTTTCCGTGGTTCCGCTTTGTTTCCAGTGCCCTGCCCCAAGCAGGAATTCCATACATTAGTATCGATGACACATCACACTTCATCAGCCTGTTGAGTATGATTCTTTCCAGGAGTTTTCCGAGCGTATCCAGCAGGCCTAAGCGAGTCTGAATTTCGAGATGGCTTCGCTGGCTTTAGCAGCAGTACCAGCTTCTGGATCTTCCATATTCCTGGAAAGTTACCTACGTCAAGACACTCCTGAAAGACCTTCCTGAACATGTCCAGATATGCTAGGATAGCAGCTCTCAGCGCCACGTTCGGTATTCCATCTGGACCAGGGGCGTTGGGTCGTGTTTCGGGAAGATACCTTCCACGATCACCTTCAGCTTGTCTGGGTACATCTCAGCTGGCGTCAAAGGGTCCCTAATCTTTGCCATAACAATGGCACAGTTTCATGTAGCAATTCGATTCACTAAGCTTGATCTCCCGTTCGAGTTTGATCCTAGCTTCGCGAAAAGCTGTCTTTCGCTCCCTTCTCTTTATTACCATTCCTGCTCTCTGAGCCAACCTTCTGGCTCTGAGACAAGCAGTGCGAAGCATGTTGTTGAGTGAGAAATTCCACCAGTAAGCTGGTCGCCGCCTGTTCTTTGGCCCCAGTTTCTCGGCATAATTGCGTAACAAGCCGATACCATCCTGTGAGTTAGCTCGGTGGCGTCGACACCTTCGTTATCGCCGTCTTGACGAAATGCCTCAACGATTAGATCCTTGTTAAAAGTTTTCGTCATCCCTCATGATCCCATGGTTGTCTATGTAAGCAGTGAGGCCATGCTAGGTTTGACAAGATCCCTTGTTTATTTATTTATTTCGTCAATCAATAGTAGACTACATGTTTGCTTAATTCTATGTTGTATCATATCCTAAGGATGTAAAACATTGTCTTAGCTTTGTTCGCGACATGGTCAGAACAATTTCTGTGCAATGCTGATTATAAAGAGACATCATTCGATGCATTGGGCCGAATTTTGCATAGTTAGTTCGATGATTATTTGATGCAAACAAATTCCGATTTCTTTACTGTCTAGCTGGAGTGTAGAAATTCAAACATGATAAAAGATCGGTGGAATCAATACGCTGCGATACAATATCATTGACAAATGAAATCATGGCTATTTCGCGACGCTCATTTAAGGTTTGAATATCGATAAGCATGCATCGAGCCTCGTATGATGGCAGTGGAAACGTTATCCAGCCTAATTTGCGTAAGGCTTATAAAAGAAATTGCTTCTGTACTGATTCGATTCTATCACCATGTGTTTTTATATGTGGGGACCACACAATACTACAATATTCTAGAATTGATCTTACATAAGCAATGTACAAGGTTTTAATCGTATGTGGATCCCGAAAATTGTAGCTAAAACGCTTAATAAAGCTCAACGTATTGGTAGCTTTATGGATAATCGTATTAAAATGATCAGTAAAGGTAAGTTTTGAATCTAATATGACATCTAAATCTCTAATTTTATCGCACTTTTGAACAATTTGATTTCCTAAAGAGACAGTAATCTGTGGTGTATTCCGTTTTCTGCTATATGTGATTAAATTACATTTTTGACGTTTAATTGAAGTAAGCTTTTGCTACAACATTTATCAAATATACTTATTTCATTCAGATAAATGTCGCTATCTTTGTTGCTATTGATTTCCATATAAAGTTTCATATCGTCGGCATAAATAAGAATTTTAAGATGCACATATGAAATATCGTTAACAAATAATATAAATAACAATGGACCTAAATGCGAACCTTGGGGAACTCCTGATGTAACGGAATAGGTTTAGACAATTTTCCCTCAAATCTAACTATTTGTTGGCGATCTGTCAAATACGATTCAATCCAGTTGAGGAGTCTCATCGCGATTCTCATTTTATTGAGCTTGAAAATCAACATAGGAATGTCTAGTCTGTCAAATGCCTTACTAAAATCGGTGTAAAGTGCTTCGACGTGGTTACCTCTATCCATTGCAATCAAAGTGTAATTTACAAATTCCAAAAGGTTTGTTGTAGTAGAACGACCTTTATAGAAACCATGTTGTGTATTCGTTATTCTATGTTTTAACACATTTTTATTTCTATGGCTAAACACATTTTTATTTATAATTGGTTCAAATAGTTTTGGAATGGATGAAATAATAGCAATTCCACGATAATTTCGAACATCAGATTTTCTACCAGACTTGTAAATGGGTATGAGATACGATCTTCTCCATTCTTTTGGAAATCTGCCCATTTCAAGTGACTTGTTGAATAGCCAAAAAAAATGGTGCTGTAAATTCATTAGCTAAGTTTTTCAGTAAAATAGGTGGGATTCCATCTGGCCCTGATCCTTTGGTGGAATCTAAATTCTGCAGTCCTGTTAAAATGTCCTGTACCAGTATTTGACTAACACCGATATAGTTCGTAAAATCAGGAAAACTAGAAAAATATTCAAAATCACGATCTTTATCCGAAAAGTTAGTAAAAGTCTCTTGGAAAAAAGTAGCAAAAAGATTGCACATGCCATCTGGATTATCTGCTGCTCTATCATCCAATGTCATTTAGATGGAAAATTGTTAGACTTCATTTTCGATTTAGCATAATTAAAGAAGTTCCAAGATTTTAAATCATTTTCTATTTTTGTGTTGTACTCTTCAATTGCAGCGGATATGGCTTGATTAAGTTGGTTGATAATATACAAATAATTCTTTAAACTTTCTCAAGATTTTTGTTGCCTGTAAATTTTATGAGCCTTTTGCTTACGATTTTTTAAATTAGTTATTTGCTTATTAATCCAAACAGGGTTTTTCGACCCATTCCTACGACGTCTCCGCATTAGTGGAACTTCCATCTGAATAATTTCCGACAAAATTGAATAAAAATCCGTCACTGCACTTTCTAAATCTCCTTGGTTTTTCAAAACGGATTGCCAATCTATTCTATTTAATTTATGTTTAATTCCGTCAAAATTTCGTTTCCTCATAATCAAAGAAATTCTCAAAGTCACAGTTGTCAGAATTGTGGTTATTGTGAACAAAAATTGAGTACTCAATAGCTGTGTGAAATGCTTCATTTTTCCATAGTGGAGAAAGAGATTCATTCACACAGAAATCTTCCATAATATTTGAGAGTAAGAAGTCCAAATAACAGTTTTGTCGATTTTTCACATGATTTATTTGATTTAAACCTAAAAATGCAGCTTTTTCAAAAATAAATTGTAATGATTTGTTTTCACCGACAACCGGAAGCAGAATGCTTTCGTTTTCGGTATCACGAATAAAATCAGCATTAAGCTGATTAAAGTCATCATAGATATGCACTTTGAATTCTGGAGATAATTGGGATACAATTTCTTCGGCAGTTTGAAAGAAAAATTAATATGATGATTTGCAAGCTTGGTCTGACGGAATATACACAGAAGCAAATATATGGGTTTCGCCGGCGATGTGTGCTTTCACCAACACATGTTCAAATTCTTTATGTTTTGATGAAGTAATTAATTCTGAATTGAATTTCGTAGTTATTGCGATGAGAACTTTACCACCAGACATTCTTTGGGTAAGGACCAGATCTCTTACCAAAAACTTCTTCACTTTTAATTTTTTCAATCCAACTAGTTTCAGTGCCCAAACAACTGAGAAGGATGAAGTTACAATTCTTTTATAAATTTCGTTCATTTTAGATGCACTCTTTATGCGATTAAAGTTTTGGCAATATACTAAAATTTCGGTAGTATTTGTTTCTGTAGAAGTTGATGGTAACACATCCCTCTGTATAACACTATTTGAAAGTTCAGATCCATTATTAGATACATTGTCATTATTTAAAATATTACCAACTGGTTGTTCAAGTTGATCGAAAACACGTTATTTCACATGAGCACGAAGAACAATGCTGCGAAAAGGAGTTTCTTAAGGCAGGACCAAACAACCAGTTCGAACTAGAGGTTGAGCACGAAGGGAATCCATCATCGACAGGATACGGATTCAAAATTTCGCCTCTCTGAAATTTGATCCCACGTTGCTTGTCTGGATGCTTGGAAAAAGTCAGCTTTGCTGCTGCGAGTAAATCCTTATCAAAGGGAAGACCATTAGAAATTGCTCCATTGCTTCTGCGCTTCGTGTTGCTGTCGTTGTAGTTGAACCATTTTTGTGAGGTATTGTTTTTCACATTGCCGCGCACATTTTTACTTGGAGGGAGTTTTTGAAAAAATGGAGTTTATTTTTCGATTGGTACAGTTGTTATGGCCTCTGTGTTTTTTCGCTTTCTTCCGTTTTTGGGCCTTATCCTTGATTTTTTGCTGTGATGCACGACGCTGCTGACGATTGTCATATTCTGTCCAATCAGAGCGCCAAAACCTTTTTTGTTCCTAGCAAACGCCAACCTTGTGGGGTACCATGTTCAGAGCCGGATCGGCGCTAGTTAGAAATTTGCATCTGAGCCTACTTTCACCGACTCAGAGGGCGAGTTTCGAACGTATTGAGAGGCCTGCCAAGGTTTTACCGAGACGGGGGTAACCGTACCATTACCCCCTCACCATTTCGGAGCGGTGTCATCTGTTCTTTATAGGTTAGTGGATTGTGGGACCCAGATAGCCGTAGCGATAAACGCGCAGCTATTCAGCATGACCATGCTGAGGGTCGTGGGTTCGAATCCCACCGGTCGAGGATCTTTTCGGGTTGGAAATTTTCTCGACTTCCCAGGGCATAGAGTATCTTCGTACCTGCCACACGATATACACATGCAAAAATGGTCATCGGCATAGTAAGCTCTCAGTTAATAACTGTGGAAGTGCTCATAACAACACTAAGCTGAGAAGCAGGCTCTGTCCCAGTGGGGACGTAAACGCCAGAAAGAAGAAGAAGAAGGTTAGTGGATTAGCACGGCTGTCAACTCTGTTGCGCTAAGTGAGTAAATATATAACGTAGTCCATGAATAAATCCGGGTACGTATACAGTTAGTATAGCATAATTGAGGCCTCACTGGCATCGGTCCTAATGTGCTGGATGGCACTCCTAATGATAGGCTACATGCTAAGATCAGATTACCCACAAATAGGTAGTTGATTTACCCATTTATAGGTTTTACATTCAAAACGCATGATATGAGTAAAATATACCAATAAAAATTGGTAAATTTTACCCATATTATTAGTTTAGTCGATTTACCCAAACAACGGTAATTGCGATTACCCATATTTGGATAAAAAATAGAATTCTTCATAATGTGACGATCAAAAGATGTAACAAAGACAAATTAAAGACCTCCATGTCCCTTGCAGTTGTCCACAATTTTATGGCTCATAAGGTAATCTAGAATGTCGTGAAAAGTGTACTGCGTTCTGTCAAACTTGGGTACCTTTTGCACTACCGAGGGACCAAATGCAGTACTAGAAGTGGTACCCTATCTGAGCCCGATTGGGACGGACCTGGATGTAATCTATATAATCGCTATCTTTGACCAGTATTTAATATTATTTAATAATACGATTTAAGATCATATGAGAAGAAAAATGATGATGTAGGTAGGATGTCATTTATTTACTGCTTTAACGCGATAATATACAGAGTATTGACATATGACGAAATTGCTTCCAGCTTCCAAATTGATGTAAAAATTCACGGCATCAAAACTGCAGAAAAAGTTGGACCTGCTATTTACAATGGTTCTCGATGAATATTCAACCAAGATACAGCAACAATAATACTGCATAGTTCAAAAACTATAAGAGGCAACAAAATGGCATACAGAATCGCCTGGTTGTGGCAGATTTCACCAGTTTCAAAACGATGTGTGTGTGTCATGATAAACTTTATTTCTTAAGTGCTATTATTGTTTTAATATATCTTTAGTTTCCAATAAAGTTATGTACGTTAATGACAAATTAAAATGTTATTCAAAATAATTATTTTATATCCATTAAAAAGTCAATTGAAGTACTCATTTTTGCGTATTTTTCGAATATTTGCTTCCGCGTTCGAATACTGATATATGGGTATTAGCAGTTTACCTATTTATGGGTAGAACCCACTCTACCCATAAAACGAGTGTGTGCACTTTTTGGCGATTATGGGTAAACTTTATCGATATATCGGTAGACTGATCTTAGCGTGTAGTGCTTTAAAAGCAGCACGTTAAATCCCCGTCACGTCTCCTAGCAGAATACGTTTGAGGTGACTGGAGGCCAGACATCTGGTTCCACGGCCGAGTCGCGCCCCGAAAGAAACACCGACTGGTTTATCGCCACAATTCGTATATCGTGTGGCAGGTTAGATGATACTATATGCCCAGGGAAGTTGAGCACCGACAGGGAATCGAACCTAGACACCTTCAACATGGCTTTGCTTTGTAGCCGTGGACTTTAACCACTCGGCTCAGGAAGGACCTAGTTCTTATTAATTTGAATTCATCAACATTGGCCACATGTCCGTAGCGCATTTTTGTGCTGAAGATGCTATTTTAAAATTAATTTCGATACTAGAGCTATTGTGGACTTCGTGTCCAAGCGGTTAGTGTCGTCAGGCAGTGAGCGCATCGTGTCATGGAGTGTGGGTTCGATTCCCGCTTCAGCCATTGAAACTTTTCGTCAGAAATGTTTCGCGACTGTGCCACTGGAGAATGGTTGTCCGTTGTCCAGTGTTAAGTTACAGTCTGTGCAGCTAAATGGCTGAAGACGGTGTCCGTGTTTACAATAAAACAGTACTTTCGTTTTTTATAGAAGTTCTTCTCATTTATCCAAAGATACTTTTAGATTTTTAAATTCCAGCTCGAGTTTTTCAGGATTTATTTCAGTGTTTTTTTTTCTATGAGTGCTTTTTTTAGAAATCAATCTTGTACCAATTCTTAGAAATCCTGCAGGGATTCTTACAAAATCTCAAAAACAATCTTGTGATGATTTCTTTGAACAGGGGTTTTAAGCCTTTTTGGCTCACGGAGCTCTTTTTGAAATAAAATTGTTGCGTGGAGCACCTGTCCTTAATCACCACTTTGAAATCTAGATTTTTATACACGCCTTATTTAACCCTATAATTCCTACGAAAATCGTGAAATAAGATTTATGTTGGTCAGTTTTCCATTAATTTTGATTTTGTATATAAATTTTAAGTCTAATCTAAAAAAGATTTATTCTACTGGATTGAACAAACTATTTTATTTCAGTATCAAACTAAAACAATTATGCATCTAAATAAACCTTTCTTGTCAAATATTTCAAAGTTTGTGGTTTGATAACGGCAGAATTATTGCGGAGTTCCCACCTTACTGGACTCCGCAATTCAGAAGAGCGGACGGGTTCATAAGTGCGGAAACGTCAAACCCGTCACCGATGAGAATTGCTCACTTACAGTGCATGGGCTGGATAAGTGGGTCGTTGGTAGTGTGGCATCCCCACACTCCCTGAGTTACCTTCTCAGAGGATCTGTTTGCAGAATTCCCCTTTTTTTAAAAGCCAATCCTTTAAAGCTCAAATCTAGAGATCAAACGATGCTCTACGCTGAAATTACTAGCTACGATTGCTCACCTGACCCAATGAATCAAGTTTTCATCTACAAGATTGTTTGGTTATCCATATTTTACAGCACGGGTATCCAAAAAGGCCTCGTGTTTCTCTTGCTGTTAAAAAAATAATGACTTATGGATGAAATAGGTCAAACAATCAAACCATGCAATTGAGCTTAGATAGATGGTTTAATAGCAAAGATGCATGCTTTCAAAGTTTGAACGGAAAATATTCGGACACACTGTAACCATATCATGCTCTCGTTTTACTGTACATCACAGGAATTTGTAACATCGAAAGTCGTCATCATTCCTATCGGCATCGCATTCTCAGCACAGTTATAACATCCACTTGAGCGTGTTAATGCACCAATCTGATGACATCCGTTTTGTTGGCCATCTACGGCATGAAACAGTCAGTGTCACCCAAGGGATTAGAGACGCAAAGCCGCTTGTTCGACTTCGTTTCAACAGAAAAGGATATCCTGATGTCATACAGTTGACGGGGCCGGTACATGCAACTGCCCATAGGGTGGATGCACTGGTATTCGCCATTGTACCACCATTGTACATTTCGTTTGAGTACATTAAGGGGCCTTCCTTAGCCATGTGGCTAGAGCCCGCGGCTACAAAGCAAAGTCATGTTGAAGGTGTCTAAGTTCAATTCCCGGTCGGTCCAGGATCTTTTCGTAATGGAAATATCTTTGACTTCACTGGGCATAGAGTATAATCGTACCTGCCACACGATATACGAATGCGAAAATGGCAACTTTGGCAAAGAGAGCTCTCAGCTAATAACTGTGGAAGGGCTCATAAGAACATTAAGGTGAAAATGAATCGAAGCCAACCTTCAAATTTTCAAGAGCACAAATCTGGAGATCCAAACATCCGTTTAAGCTAAAAACTTAATGGATTAATCACTAGCTGGTGGTGACCAATTGATTGAATTTTCAGCTCAAACGGGTGTTCAGTTCTCCAGATTTGTGCTCTTGAAAATTTGAAGTTTGGCTTCGATTCATCTTCACCTTAAGCTGTAAAACAGCCTCTGTCCCTGTGAGGACGTTAATGCCAAGAATAAGAAGAAAAATGGGCATAAATCGTTTAGTGTCCTTTGAATGGCTTTGAATTTTCCTTAAAAACTATTGCTTCTTGAACCTCATTTGCCCATCCACAACCTTTTGAATTTCAGGAAAGTTTCTGGCCAGATCTTATATTAATGCTTATATGCTGCTAAATATAGACTGGAAGCTTTCGTTTTACGCATTGAAAGTTTTCAAATGTCTTCTGATTGACTTTGAAAAAATATTTTCCTTAGAGTAGCAATTACTGGTACAACTACCCTAAGTTTGCTCTTGTAGTTCAGTATGGTGGCTCTTGAAGATGGCCAAACGAGTCCCCAGGATAAAGGCATCACATTATCATCATCGTCATCATCATCACCGACTTCGTCGTCATACTGACGACATTGACGTGGGAGGAAACGGTTCTGCAGATGACAGCCACATCTATCTTGCGAGGAGAAAAACAACCAATCAGTCGCAGACGCATGTAGGCAGTTATCCATAGTAGACGTCCTCGTCAAATGATATCTAATGCCAGAGGGCTGACACTGTGGCAGGTCGATACAAACCCGTAGATGTGTACTGTTGTTACATAACGATTGATCACTTTCCCATTACGCAGTTTGGTTATCCTAGCGCGGTATGAAGGTAGCACAGAGTGTATTTATGCATGGTGGTTTCTGGTTGGAAGCAATCGTCACATGGTTGGATTGGTGTGGACCAGTGTTGCCAAGTTGTGGGATAGTCAGTACAAGGCAATGTTTTGTTGTCCATCCAAAGAGTTTTTTTTAAAGATAGCTTAAAAAATTGAAATATTAACATAAATGTGATATAGTATATTTCAGGATTGAATTTTAGTTATCTCATATATCTAACAAGTTTATACCACTCTCCCCCTTTTTTATTCTTTTCTTTTTTTGTTATTTATCTGGGTAGATCTGGCAACACTGCCTGATCCGTGTACCATCAATTCACACACGTCTCTGAAAATTGCCGACAAATCTTTTCGATCATTGCTCAATCACAATCACCTCGTGGCACGAATTCCGAGGCACCTTTTTTTTGTCGACCTGTGCCTAGAAGAGAACGTGATTCGGAACACAAATGCCTAATTGTAACGTGCGTGGGTGGAGAAACACTGCCCTAAACCCAATTGAGTTTATGCTTAAAACGTTGTTGCGAAGATTATGAATTTTTCTTCACCACGCTCTGCTATGCCAACAATATTGAGATGGGAATTTTTCTGTCCATCCTTGAAGAACGTTCTCACCGGCATCTTGATTCGACGTACAAAGCCTCAAGGTGACATTAAAAATGTGTTTGTCATAATGACGAAAAGATTACCCCAAAGCACGCTGATGAGCGGTGGCATACTCTTCCAAGAGCAAGCAGAATATTTTTTTTTTCACCGGCGTGTATGCAGGAAGGATACAGGAAGAAAATTGTTTCTTTGGGAGGGAAACAACTAAACTCAAGCAGCTAGAAAGTAGGTCATCTTAATCGAGACGTTTTGTTCGTTGTAGCTTTTGGAATCTTTAAGGTTGCAAAAGGAATCGAGGATGTGTTTTGGACGGTATTAGACCACCGTCTATGGCCACGTTGATCGTGCTGTACATATAGGACGTAAGCGTGGGCAAAGAGAGGACAAAATGTGCTCCGAAATCTCTAGTGATAGTTTATTTTCATTATAAGCATTGGTTAGTTATTTATTATCATTTGGCCCTCGATATTTATCAAATTATATTCATTGAATCCATATTCATAGAGCTATCCACTGATAGAACAATTTGATAATTTATGCTCCTCACTGGCCTGATAGAAAAAACTTGATTTGGCCCACAATATGCTACAACCTGAGCATTCCTACTCTAGTCCAACTATCCATAATAATTGCCTTAAATGTTGGAATGTTTCGATTCATGACTGCGAGTAAAAAACCCGAATGAAACAATGCTTGAATAAATCTGAATTTTTGCAATTAACCGAATGGGACCTCCGCTCTCTGCCCACTCTCAATTTGACTCAATTATCCTTCGGTGAGGGCGGGATGAAACTCAACCGTGATGTTGGTGACGTGGACAAAGCGCAAAGGACGCAATACAAATGAAGGTAACCGCGTGACTGACCAGAAACCACTCTGACCCAGTTTGTGGATTGCTTTTGTGCTGATACCGAGAAATGTCCGAGTCATCCTCGGTTGGTTGGTCGGTTCGTTTGGTGGAATTCCACCGGCTATCCACATGTTAAAAAACTACAACCGGGGGCGGAAGCGGAAATGTTTGCTCATAAATCTTCCCTCATTTGGAGATGGACAGAGTGCAAAGGAAGAAGTAGGAAAACGTACGGAGTTGGAATCAGTGCTGGGATAGTTCAAATCTGCACCGGGCACGGGACGATGCGGTAAGGAAACGGATATGAACGCTGAAGCAGCTGGGATATTAAGATTTTTGTAGTTATAGTTTATCTTAAGCTCCGAAGTATAAACCTATTTGCTATTCTATAGAATTATGGTCCTCCATTGCTCAACCAGGAAGAAACTAGGAAAGAGCTAAACACAATGGGCTTAAGGACATATTTGCTTGAGTACCAAAATGGCCTCTAATATGGCATCTCATCTCCCCTTCACTTTCCGCTCTCCTTTCCCACACTTCTCACAGTGTTTTCGAGAGCGATCACAAAAAAATGATTATTTGAAGTTACTAACCATTCCGTATGGGGATAGTTTCTCAACTGCAAGCATTCTCTAATATGTTTTTCAGAATTTATTAGTTTTTGAACACCAACACGTAATTTTTGCTGAGAATTGTGTTGTGCCTGTTCTGAAACTCACTTTTAACATTCCAGTCGTCGCGCGGTTTGCCACCGTGTCAGAACAACCACGCTGCTGTTGTAAACGAAAAGCGAAGTTTTTTCAACAGTGTTGTACATAATACAACAGCGCGACGACTAAAGTGTTAATTGTTTTCCTACTAACCACATCAATTCAAAAAGCTCGATGCGATACTTGAAATACTTTGATTTTCTTCGCATCGTGCTCCTGGGAACAATAAATCACTTACATTCATCAATTTGTGCTAGAAAAAACAGCACTAGAACGCGAATTCACTGAGCCAACAACGTTTGTGAATGGGATGCGCAACTTTCACTAATTGTAAGTGATTTCAGTTTTTATGTTTGGAGTGTAAATTGTTTGGATATTCATACGTTTGCGTCAACCTGTATTCTACAATTTCAAAACACTCAAAAGGTGCACAAGATCATAAGTGTTGCAAAACATTTTTATGCGTGATAAAAACAATATAGGATGCAAGTTACTAGCAACTTTGAATATAAGATGTGTGATTTTGGTCAAAAAACATATTTCCACTACAAAATTAAATAAATTCCGATTTTGAGTTTTCACGAATGTGTTGATGAATGCATATTGGCAATAACACCTTTGTATGGAACTTGTACAAGTAATACTGCCTACTTTATTATATGGATTGCAGTATACAAGGGACATGATGATTTATTTTTGGCCGGCGTGCATAACACTGTGCTCTGTCTTGTTGGGTGGCTCGAATGGGTGCTTTAATGGGTGGTTCGAGTGGGTGGGAAGAATATGTTTATGTAATCAATCAACTTTCACCTTAACGGAAGGCAACGAGAAAAACAGAGCAATTTGAAGGAAAAATTATCAAGACGTGGACTTTGTGGCCGTGTGGCTAGCGGCGTCAGCCATTTAGGCGTATAAGAATGCTGTCAAGCATGGGTTAGATATCCGCTCTAGACGGTGGAAACTTTTCGTCAAACGAAAGATTCATCACGAGGCTACTGGATGTGTCGTGTACAGCATAATGCTACATAATGTTCGTGATTGTTCAGTCTGTGCAGTCTTTGGCTGAAGACGTTGTAAATTGTCTTTTTTTTAATATGTTTCGAAAACATATTTTTTAAAACCCCGTTTCCCGCCGCAATGTGCCAGCAGTTCATAATGGGATGAAGCTGATTTTTTGTCTGATTTGTTTACTGAGACGTATCTAGGAACAGCAGGGTTTCTAGCTCGTGTACTGAAAAAGACCCACTGCGAACTTTTGCCCCGAATTACTCTACATTAGAAAACTATCGTCTATGCTACCTTATTTAAAGTTGGTCATGACCCCTAGGTATTAGCTTTCCTAGGGGTCATGACCAACTTTAAATGAGGTAACATAGACGATAGTTTTCTCATGTAGAGTAATTCGGGGCAAAAGTTCGCAGTGGGTCTTTTTCAGTACACGAGCTAGAAACCCTAGTTGCTGTTCCTCTAGGGGTTGATCACTTTGAACTCAGAGCAAGCTTGAGTTACTCGCATTTTGCTCAAAGCAATTAACGATTACTTGGATCCAAAAAACAACTGGCATCGTATTTGCGCTCAATAAGTCGATCATTTCTCTGTTACAAAGAATTGAAATAATTTATCATTTTAGAACCCAAGAATAAAGTTCCAACATGAGTAATGCCTGGTAGTGATCTCATGGTAGTCGTTGCACGAATTCAGGGGGAAATGTCAATTATTAGGCTGCACAAGATGTATTTGTTTGTTAAAGATTGTTGTATTTAAGTCGTGGTAATGATTTGAAATGAATAATCGAAAGCACATTGAAAACTCGTATCAGTTTGTAAAATATCAAGTAACAATGATAGCTGAATAATAGCTTATTTATCTAAAATTTGGTTGAAGCAGACTTTTTTCAGCTGAATAAATTGTTATTCAGCTACCGATTTTACCTGGGATAATCTCTTAGAGTGGCTCTGTGTGCTGTCATATTTTATTGATTGAAGAAAAACCTTATAGATAGCATACTAAAATGATAGATTCCACTAAAAGCTGATCATATCAGTGATGCTGTAATTGATACATTGAATGGTTTAAGTTTACAATGGACTTTTGCTTTTTTTTTTAAGGAAACACACAAGACATCGGATTGGCTTGCCCATGTCCATTGAGTAGAAACACGTTTCTTATTAAAAGCTTTCTAGTTTAAAGCGGAATGTAACCCTTTCACTTAGGTAAACCAGTTTAAGACATATTAAAAAAGACAATTTACACCGTCTTCAGACATAGGCTGCACACTGACTCTAATGGCATTTTTAGAATAGGTATTTGCTCCTTCCGTTCCAGTGAATGCCAAGGGATTTGGTTTTCAAACATCAACATCAGTGAACTGCAGACTAGCAGCTCGGAATTTACAAATTCCACTGTTAAATGCAGTGTAACAATGTTTTCCACGGTTTTCTGGTCTAATATCACTACTTAAATCAAGGGGAAACTTGCCTTGCCTTCGTTTACACACGAGAACACAACATTGACGGTGTACTAAATTGAGAAGGTTATTTATTCCGAAAACTGACAGCTACTTGACGACGTCATTCCTATCCATCTCAAACATGCCTTTGAAAAAAAAAATGATCTAGTGGGCCGAATGGTATATGGTACGATAGGAGTGATTTCACATGTTTATAATCAAACTCGATGTTTACACCAGTAAAGAGTCTGCCTTATTAATTTTTATGCCGTGATCGACGGAAACAAATCACACAATGGACCGATGCACGAGTTCACTATTTGACATTTTAGCGGTGCCGTGTTATTTATGTGACCATAGCAACCAGTGAATTCGGCACCGCTCAAACGTCAAATAAGTGAACTCGTGCATTGATCCATAACGGGTTGCTACTTAGGTTGCTAAACATATATGAAACAAGCAACGAGAGTAACTCAGAGTTGCTCTGAATCTTACTCAGGAGTTTGCTCAAAAGCAAAAGCTGTCCCGCCCCTAGATTCAAAGTTATTAATTGTGGCTTGTTGTTTTGTATTGTCAATTTCAGTGTTAGTTTGTTAAGTGTAGGGGAAGACGGGGTAAGAGCGCCCGCCGGGGTAAGACGGACCACCTTCAGTTCGGCATGAAAATGGCGGTTTTCTTGAAAGTTTATTAAGCACTTTGCATTAAAACAAGATTTTTGTCATTCCGAAGCGTTTAGGGTGATATTTTCATGAAATTTTCCATAAACAATATCAAAAACAAGATTTCTGCTTGTCGATATTGAATTTGATCTAAATTTAATAGATGCTCACTTAAGGATTTCGGCAAGGATTTTTTTGTAAAAACATTACAAATTACCCGTCTATGCTTGAACAACAATGTGAAATATGGATTAGTGAAGTAAAAAACGAATTATTAATATTTAGCTTTGAAATAAGGACATAGTTCTGAAAATTACACAAGTGGGGTAAAACGGACCACCGTTGATGGGATAAGCCCGCCACCCCTAATTTATACCAAATTAAATGTCTAAACCATTTTCAAAGTTGAAACTACGTTGTACATTATTATTCAAGTAAAATTAAATCAATTTTGTTAAAAAAAATAAGCTATATTCGCATATTTTTCCTAAAATATGGGTGTTTTAAGGGTATGGTAAGAATGTGTCTAAGTTTTTTAAATTATTAACCCTAAAAATAATTAAATATCCGCGTTAATCAATGTAAAAGTCATAAAACATTATACTTTTTAGAATCACAGCGAACTGATATGTTTTTTCGCAAAATTATGTACGAAAATCATGGTGGTCGCTTTTACCCCGTGGGTGGGCGGTCTTACCCCGTCGCTAAAAATAGTCGTGATAAGACATCACTTTTTCAAGCTTCAAGAAATAAATATTTTTTTACGAATACAACACCTGTGATAATTTTTGATCATGCCTAAGGCTTCAAAAAACGACATGCTGCGCAGAAAAATGATTTATTGATTCTTGATTTTGACATATGAATTAAATTGCTTAGGCGGGCGGTCTTACCCCGTCTTCCCCTAACCTAATCTAATGTTCGTACCGGTACACACCACTGCCTTCTTTTGGTTGGTGGACGAATGGTCGACACAGCGACACCAACCCTGCTGTGCCGCCGGATCTCTCGCCGGAATGACGAGGCGGGCGGAAGTACGGACGGGTTCTTAGGTCCGTTGACGGGCCAGTGGGCGTTGCTGGACAAGATGGGCAGGCGTTTTCCTTCTTAGACGCAATAGGCCGGCCGTGGCATAGCCATCTTGGATGGCGAAGAAAGGGATCTCCTTGGTGATTAGGGCCGACGACCCGAGATTTTAGTCCTCCTAGAGTATAAGGTAACGTTTAGGCCCGGAAGCCTAATGGCTTCACGATTCTTTCAAAATAAAAAAATAAATCGTATGCTCTACTTAATTCAAACCACAATAAAAGGGAAACCTCGAATTTTGAGTCAAAAATATTAAGATTTAGAGGTGGTGCAAGCGACTTAAAGGAGAATTTCCAGGTTATGAAACATGACTTCCAGGGAAGTCTCCCTAACTTTGTTATTTTCTATCCAATTTTGAAGCTCTTATTTATTATTCTCTTCAAAATTGAATTTATTGTTTGTAGAGTGTATCAAATTTGTCTAACATCTGAACTTATCTTTGTTAAAAGTAGTTTTCTCCTATTGTTTACTCTTTTACTTAAAAATATATCTTTGTTTGACCATAACATCATGAATATTTCACCTATTTAAAATCTGTTCACATGATTTTGAAGTAAATTTAGTAGTGTGTCATCAAACACACATGAAAAAGCAAAATGGAATATATATTTATACAGTAACATTAAAATTTGCGTACCTCATTCAATACAATATACGTTTTGTACATTACAAAATTAACATGAATCGCATTATAGTTATAATTGGTTGTATTTTCTTCATGGAAAAAGTAAATAATTTTGAAAATCTTCATTAAAATTAACTTGCAGATCTGCCATTGAGAACTTTCTGAATGAAATATGATGATAGTTATATGGAAACACCAACAGAGACGATTTTAAGACATACATACCAATGTGTGATACGTCGCTTTGATTGAAATATGTATAAAAAAAAGTTATATGAAGTATAACCTAAAATACCAATGCATGTTAGTTTACCGGATTTTCACCACCCATTCATTCGGACTACGATATCGAAACATAATTTAACAAACGCAAAACCGACGCCGATTGGTATGACTTCAGATCAACAACTATCACGTTATTCAATTCAAATCAATATACATCAGTTCATCACTTTTTATTAGGAATGTTCAATTCTTAAATCTAACATGTAGGGGGAGATCCCCCAGTACCGGACACTTAAGCCACTAAATTCATAATTCGAAAAATATTGGTTACATGTGCTCGTGTTACCCATTTATGATCAATATTATCATTTTTATAGTGTACAAAAATAAATTTGATAATATAAATATGAATTTTGACATTGCATTTTGATGATGTATTTTAGAACCAAATTGATCGATCTTGAAAGGTGGCACCCAATACCGGACACGATCCGGAAATACCTCGAATTATGTGAATTTGAATATCATTGAATGTGTTTACTATAGGAATAGTACATAATTGCCAATTCAATGCATTTGCAACATTTACAAGAACAATTTGAGTTTTTCTTAGTTTGCAAGATGTCCATCAAAAACCTCTTTCATATATGAAGAAAAATAGCACATTTTACGATGTTGTTCTGAATGTTCAATTTTATTGCATGTTCGATACCAGGATCGACGAAATCCATGAAAAATGAATGTATTTTGAGACACTGGTGCAATAATTACAAAGATATCATGTAACAAATCAAGCTGTCCGAAACTGGGGGACAGGAAGCGTTCAACCAAAATTGTAATTTGTCCATACATTCATACTATCAAATAAGGATTAGATTCGAACATGCTTGCGTGATTCAAATTATTTTTTCATATCTTAAATAATTACTAAATAGGCTCAAAATTAAGGCAAAACGTCAAATTTTTAAAAATTTTCAAACTTTTTAACTTTTTTAAAAAGGCATGCATATTTCAAGGATGTGTTATTCTACGCAAACATTAGTCTCCATAATAGCTTCCTTTTCTACTAATACACCATCTTAATTGTACCATTATTTCTCAATTTTTCGACTTTGTCCGGTATTGGGTGCTGTCCGGCACTGGGGGACCTCCCCCTATTAGTAGTAAACTTACATTAAAATGCTTCAATGGCTTTTCAATAATTGTATAGAATTATGATATGCTAGAATTTCCCCGTGTGGACACCCTTTGCAATATCAAAAGTGATTTCTATCGAATTGGTTGTATTCTAAGAACTTAATCAATTATAATTAGTTTTCTATGAGTAGAGTAGGTAGCACTGTGTGATGCATATTACCCCATATCAGGCATAACATGAACAATGTACAGTTTACATTTTTCCTGATTCCTTGAAACCAAATACTGATGCAATTAAAATCGCTTGATATTGTTTACGTGGCGATTAGGATACCAGATGGTTTTTGTCTCATCTGAATCCTCAAATTTTTCATCCATGCATCGTTTCAGTTACACCGTTTGACGGTATTAAATTGTTATTAAATTACGTTTCTCTAATAGATCCATTTTTTTTTAATATTTAGAATTGGAATGCTCATCCTTTGAATGGAAGATGAGTTGCTTAACTTTCTAATAGCTAATAACATACATATAGCAGTTGTAACTGAAACTTATTTGAAGCCTATATGGTCGGTATTCAGTTATACAAGTGTTTTTTAATGGTTTCAGGAAAACGTACCCCATCTTTGAAATTATTTAAATATCTGTTTCATTTGCTAAAATAATTGAGCTTATCTATTTGATGATTAATCTGTATCAAAAAAGCATCAGTAAATTGTTGGAGTCCTGAACGTATCCTTAGAAAGCCAATAGTAGTTTACGAAAAAAGTTTCAGAATGATGATTTTTACAGCACGAGTCGTGAATTTTTCCTACGAGGCTTGCTGAGTAGGATAAATACGACGAGTGCTGTAAAAATCGTGTTCTGCTATGAGTTACGTACAACATTTTTTGCAATTTCGTAGTAGACCACTTGAGGGTATCAGAAATTATACGGAATGCATTCACCATTATATTACGATTTCTGATAAATTGTTTTGTTATGATTCATTGCGCAACTCAAAACAGTTGCGTAATGAGAAAGCGTTGCGTAACGAATCATTACAGCACTGGATTCAGTTGCGTAATGTATATTTCCGCACTGCATATTTCAGTGCAGGAAAGTAGGCCGTTTCATGACAGATTGGCGTGATGAAAAATAGCCTATTACGATGAGAAATTGCAAAAAAATATTTTTTGCAATTTCTCATCGTAATAGGCTGTTTTTCATCAAGCCAATCTGTCATGAAACGGTCTACTTTCCAGCACTGGAGTATGCATTACGGGAATAGCCGTTACGCAACTGAAACCAGTAGTGCTGTAATAATTCATTACATAACGCTTTCTCATTACGAAACTGTTTTGAGTTGCGTAATGAATCATTAAATAACAATTTTTCAGAAATTGTAAAATGATGGTGAATGCATTCCGATATAAATACTGATACCCTCAAGTGGTCTTTTACGAAATTGCAAACAAATGTTGTACGTAACTCGTTGCAGAACTCGTTTTTACTGCACTCGTCGTAATTATCGTAATTTACGACTCGTGCTGTAAAATCATCATTCTGCAACTTGTTCCGTAAACTATTAATCTAGTCCGGTCTGTCTGAACACCGACCGTATCCAACTCATAAGAGATCCCAATTTTTTTGTTTATCGTAATGATCGACTTGATGGGGCAAGTAAGGGAGCTGATATCAACATTCAAAGGTGTGTAAAACACCAACTTTTTTCGTCATTTGAAACCAAAGTTTTTGAAACTTTGGGTGTTTCTGTTGGTTTGGTTAATATACTTTAATACCTGCCTACTTGCCTTTTCGATGAACTGGGCAGCAAGTTAATTTCCTTAAAATTATTTGCGGGAAGTTACTCACAATAAGTCCAAAAAAAAATGTCATTTGTGACTTTGATGTAAATCATCGTTCATGGAAGAATTCGCAAAGTAATTGAAACCGCAGAATTTTATTTGATGTGTGCTCTTCAGGATATTTCTCACTTTAATACCCTGATAGCCTTACTTATTTTTCCCCTTCTGAAAACCCTTCTACGATGATTTGGTCTTCACCGACTATAGTCACCTTTTAAACCAACTGGTTTATGATTTTGATCATGTCCCTGTTACATTTAAAATATCCCATGAAGTGATTCTCAATCCTATCAGCTGACACAGGCTGACTAGAATACATATGAAACATACATCGATAGTAATCTTGATGTTAACATTTCCTTGCATACAAAACATGATATTGACAATGCTCTCGAAACTTTAACTAATTCCTTTGTTGAAGCAAGAGGCATTGTAATACAAAAAATGTGAAGTAATACTTGAATCCGTGATTATAGACGATAATCTTGAACTCTTAACCCGTCTTAAAAACGTGAGGAGAGGGCTTTTTGAACGCATATGGCAGGATCTGCAAAAAGAAAAAAAAATCAAACTTCTCAATTGAGAAAAAAAAACATTTTGAAAAAAAAATCCTAATTGGACCCTGGTTCTAAGCTCTTCTGGAAATTATCTGAAATTTGGAAAAAAATACCGCAGGAGCCAATTACGGCCTTGAAAAAAAAAAAAACAAGTTATTACTACACTGAAAACATCTCTTCGTATTTTATCCAAAATCCATTTCGTAAAAAAAGAATTCGTACATTTAACGCTATTTTCATTCATTGAAATAATTACGAACATTACGAAATAATCGTTAAATGTACGATATACAATTCGTAGATGTGCGTTATCGTGTTGTTCGTATTACGAATTGTTTAGTATTACGAAACTGACCGTTTAATCTACGAAATCATTCGTTGTTTTCTGCAACGAAAGGTTTCGTAGACACATTTCGTAAAATACAACATGACACGATCGCAGCCGAGGGAGGTAAGAAGAAGCGTGTATAAATGTTCGTTCTGAATACAAAACAAACGAATTTCGATTACGAAATTTGTAGTACATTATAACAATCATTGTTTGTTTTGATTTCGAGCTTGAATCATATTACGAAGCTGGTTGCATACATTTTACGAAACTGTTTCGTTGCAGAAAACAACGAATAATTTCGTAGTTCAAACGAACGATTTCGTAATATAAAACAATATATATTTTCAGTGTAACTAATTGCAAAAAAGGCCCAAAAATTTGCTATACAGTTAGAAAGCGCACATAATTTTAATTTGGGATTCACAAGTCAAATTGAAAATCCAGCCACTGACAGACAAAAATCCTATAGAAGCTTCTAGCTATCGTCATATCAGCTTGCTTTCCTCTATCAGTAAACTTTTTGAAAGAGTCATTTTGAACAAAATGATGGTCCTTATCAACAAAAATACAATTTTTGCCAATGAACAGTTTGGATTCCGACATTCCAACATACATCGTTAGAAAAATTCAAAGTTTTCTGTCAAATCGTACACTTCAGGTTAATTATCCGAACTCCAAGTCTGGAAGGCTTCCTGTAAGAGCTATATACAATATTTTAACATCTGACTTACCTCAAGAATGACAAAACCTTTGTTTGCGGATGACACATCTACGCCAAAGGATGAAGCGTGTCATCATTAGTTGATTACAAAAATGTTCGGATATTTTTTTCTGCATACTTGCAATTATGGAAGATTTTTCCTATTGATTCTAAAAATCAAACAAACCAGAAGTTCTTATTAAAAACTTCAAGTAGACGTGTTTTCACAATGAGAATGGATCCAATAAATTGGTCAGATGATGTTAAGCATCTATATAAAAATTTAACTTCAAAAATCACAGCATTCGTGGCACCGTGTTTTTTCTTGACGTTTCCTGCTACACATACATCTTAATAAGGAGCACTTTCTTGCTCCTATGATTAGTAACTGTAGCTTCTGGTACACCAATAACTTTCAGCCGAATATGTGAACAAGCTTGTACCGTTATTCTCACAACGATTATATATCTTCAACAAACACACATAGCTTTTAAAACTCTATCCCCTGTTTTTCCATGTTCCAATTTGTAGCTTTAATTTCTCGACACCGCGTTATTTTAGTCGTTTACATAACAAAACCAAAGCACCTTTGCTACCTGCAAGGATTCTGCTACGTTTCCCCGAATGTAATTTTCCCGAACGCCAGTTCTACGAATAATCCTTTTCCAAGAACGCTATTGCCTCGAATGCCATTTCCCTGAATGACCCGTTATACAATTAAAAAATGATAAATAATAGTTTTTGGTGACATGGTGCTGAAATAGAACGATAAGTAATCAAAAGAAGAAGATATATGATTGTTTTCAACTTAACTTATGTTTCCAAAATGTCGAGGGCGTAACAATTGGAAGCATAGTTCAGCAAATAAAGACTGCATGTCAGATTACCAGTTCGTTCCTGAAATGTATGAAGTTATGGCCCTAAGCTTTCGGGGAAACAGCTTATTCGGGAACCAACATTCGGGGAAAATTAGCACACCCACCTGCAAACACCAGATACTGGCTCCTGGTTGCCGTTGCTGGTTTAGAGAGGAAAAAATGAATTTCCTCCACCCGTTTCCCACAAACCAATCCAGCTTCACGTGACGTCATGGAGTGTCACAGCAGCTAGCATCGAAGTGGGTCACGTGTGGGAGTTCCCGAAAAGCAAAGAGGGTGAGGATCCCTGTTTGCTTTGGACTTCACGACAAGACAACAAAGGCGAATAATGTTTTACTTTTTATGGTTGGCTCTTACCGATTTGTGGGCCGTGGATGGGGATTGGGGAAGTCCTTTCAGCTAAGGACTAAGTCAGAGCCGGTAAAGTTGACAATCACGGTTTAAGCTTCGAAGTGACTGGTGGAGTGGGGTTTTACCCTGTTTATTGTATTCAAAATTAATCGCCTGGGACTTGGCAGGGCTACGCCGTCTACCGGATCCTTTTTAACGAATACATAGCGTGGATGGCAGCTGTGAGAAATTATGTTAACAATGTCTGTGTGCTATCTCTAATCTGCGTATTATCTTTAGCATAATTCCGGAATTGGAGTTCAGCCAACCGTGGTTTCAACCAAGACCACGAACCAGGAAAGGCCTTAGGATTTGGGAATATTTTTTCAAGGGGAACGGACTGATTTAGAATCTTAAACATGATTCGCTGGAAAGCAAGCTGGGCGCATAGGGGTATATAAAATAAATGTATGGCCATAATACCGAACATGAAACCTTAGGATTTCTGGACAAACATTTTAAAAGGGCCCAAAAGATCATGAGCCTTTTTCTACAAACGTTGCTGTTGAGCCCTTTTTAGCCCGCTCACGCAAGCTAACACCACTATCAGAAAGATTGGTGTTAGCTCTTCCTGATAGTGGTATTGGTGAGCGTAATCGAGTTGAATTGGGCTAAACACCGTCTTGCAAAGCCAATGTTTACCAATGTCGATGTGCCCTTTTGAAATGTTTGTCCAGATTTATGATCCCGCTGATTTGTATAAACTCAATACATAGTATGATTTGGCTACACAAAGGAGACGTCAAAAATACAAAAGAGATGTCACGAGATTGCACGAAAAATGGAGATTTGAATGATGTTTGCATATTTTAGCACAATGTCAAACATCACATTCATTTTTTATATCTAGGTGTAAAGCAAAACGATTTCAAGTCAACATAAGGTCTTAAAAAGATCATTTAGGACAAAAAATAATTGTATCCACTATTAACCCAAAGCACTCCTGTTTGCAGCGATTGGAAATTGCTGTCAACCAGCCTTATCTCTATCTGCCTCTCCTAGCAATTTGTCTATCTTGTTTGCACCCACATTCTGCGGGCTGGTCACCAAGCGTTACGCATTTTTCCATCGCACTGAAATTGGATAAATAGCACTTGACATCCACTGAAAGGCCGGTCCAGAAACAGTGACACCACTCGATTTTCGTTCCTGTTACAACTGGAGTGGAACGACTGCACGTTTTGGCGTGGGACGAGTTTTGCTGATGGCATTCTTTCCTAATGGTTCATCAAATATGCCTTTTTAGATCCCACTTGTCCCTGCTGCAGATTGTTTGACCGTCAATGGCAAGCAACGAACAGGAACCCATCATTGGGCCAGGAATTCTAAAGCCCATCCGAAAAATATGCAAATTGGCTCAAAAATTACTGCTGATCCTTGTCGAGTTTGCGTTGGCGTTTATATTGGTACCGTGCCAGTGATACTGAAATGAAAATCAACCAGGTTTTCCGTGGGAAATGACAGCAGACAGCAAAGATTTTCCGGAATGGTGACGGTGGATGACGGAGTATTGGGATTTCAATTTCAATGATAAGGTTTTCTTGCTGAAGCGAAACAAAGCGGGAATTTTTGGTTCGGAATGGCTTTTACATTTATAAACCAAACTGATTTGTCTGCTTAATTTCAGTGTAATGCCAGAATACCATTTACTTCTATATGATTTTTAGTGTGTCCTTTTTAACAGAATCTTGTTAAAAACATAACCTTATTAGTTTTCTTGAAGCAATAGTTCGTATATGTATTACTAAATCAGTACTACCGGTTCCATTCCAGATCTACACGTCGTCTTAACAAAAATATACCCCTCACTGGAAGTGCTTCTCCATCATTGCTAAATCCGGAATTCCTACTGACGACAGCTAACGTCACTCAATGTCAATAATCAACGTCACTCGACATCGTTCAGCAAAAAGAATAAATATACAGCACGTAATTTATAGTCCTCAAGATACCACTCAGATGAGCTTTCAACTGTCGGAACCGAACAAATCCACCAAAAAGTGAGAGAAAACAGTAGCTCTGAAGAGTGAAGATATCTAGTGAGATGGGATTGTACTTTGCTCGCGTCCTATGAAATGTCGTGCGTTGCATTGTAAATGTTTATAGAAAACTAGAATGTGTCAGGACCACACTTAGGATGTTTATTTGATAACGTCATATGACCTACCTTGGAATTTCAACCGTTCCTTTCACCTTCTCTTAAATCTTGTCAAGGACACGGACCCATCGAGAAAACGCTGCGCTTTTATCGACTTTAAACCAATCCATAAACCCACCCTCCCAGTACCATGGTTTGCTTTCGGAAAGGTTCGATGGTAAACAGGCAAACAGGACTCCTGCTGCTCCCTTCAACATATCCAGGGCTGGTAGCCTGTCTTTTATAAGGGAATTGATTATCATTTTAATACAAATCTCTTAAAAGTTGCTACTTTTATTAAAAGATCTCTAAGGTCTGTATTTTATTCTTCAGGAGTTCAGAAATTCCTCTATAGATTTCCCATAAATTCTCCCAAGGATTCGTTCAGAAATTCTTCCAGAGATTTCTCAAGGGATGTTCAAATAAATTTGGCAAGAATATTACAACAGAAGTTTTTCTAATAGGTCTTACAAAAAAATCTCCTATAGTTCATTCCCTTTAGAATTTCTTCCATACAATTTTCAAGAAAAAACTGTATAGATTCATCAAAATTCAATTTGAAATTTCACAACAGGAAGCACTACAGCAATAATTCCGAACATTTCTACACAAATTTCTTTAAAGGATTCTAGTTGACGTTAAACCTACAAGATATTATTCAGAGAGTCAATTGATTAAGTTTTCAATAATTTTATTTGCAGTATATATGGCTAATCTATGAAAACTATCTAAGTTTTTTTTTAAATTAAAACTATCTACTACAGTTTCATTACTGATAATTATAGGACATGTTTTAGAGATATCTTCATGAAGTCTTTGAAATCTTTCAGGAAAGCATCAAACAAATTTGGACAAGAATTTAAAAGCGTGGACACGAAGTATTTGTTTCAGATTCCAATTGTTTATCTTAGGTATTCTTGTAACAAAACTCTCAGTATAGAGCGGGTTTTTGAACAAACTGTTAGTTTTGCCTTTTGAGAACCTGGTCACAATGAAATCGGTACCGGAAATTTCGGATTATGGTTCCATGGGGTCGTTTTTGATAAAACTAAGAAACAATATCATGCGGCACATCAATTCTTATCTACGCAATGGAACATCACAAAACACTATACAATAAATGGCCACATTGGAACCAGTTCCGGATTGTGGTCTATGGTTTCATGTTTAAATTCTGCTCTTAGTGCTTGTTTGAATTATTCTTGTTTTCTTAGTTTCTGCATGGTCTACACAGCAAACATTTGTGAATATTAAGCAGCACGTAATTTAGGCATTGACGGAAAAAGGTAGGCATTTGAAAATTTACCAGCGTTAGCCAACAGCTGAAGCAAATCTGACCATTTGTTAACCAATCAGGACCCATCCAACTATATTTCAGTTAAATCTGCTAGAAATTTACATGAATCTGCCACAAAATTAATCCAGCCACGCTCAACAGTCAGGCGGCCGAGACGCTCTGCATTATTGATTGTTTTTTCGATCACTTTTCGATGAAACCACCAATCATCGGAGCAATTCTACGATACATTCATCTTAGGTAGAACATGTTCATCTTGCATGACATCTCTCTATATATATTTTTTGAACTACACTTTTCTATTAAATTTAGGGGAGGGATTATTAAAGTATGTTTAAAACTACTAATTAAACTTTAACACTTCATTTTTCGCAAAAAAAAAAAGAAATAATAAGGCGAGCAAATACCACTGAACTCTAATATGTTGCTTATCTTGACAGATAGGCCAATTTCGTCTGCCGCTTACAGACTTCTTCTTGGTATTGCGTGACAGCCGAGAGAGCTCAGGCGTGAAGCTATCGCTTCAGAGGTCGCAAGTTTGAATCCCGTGTAGAACTTTTTTTTATAGCCTTCTAGTTTGGTAGCTAATTATAGCTCATTTTCAAACCAGCAGCAATTAAATTTTAAGATCGCACATAAATATCTATCATACATGATGGAGGCCTTTTGTTACATTCAACTCGCTATAATTTTACTGGTTTCGTTCATACTGTGTAGTTTTGGTTCAATATGATCTCTTTCAAGTTGTTTGAGCTCTTGTTGATATTAAAAACCAGCATCAGCTGAAAAACACAACACTATCGGGGAGTTACTTCAGCTGATTTCCCTTTTCAACGAAATATAGCTAAAGCTGAAATCAAAGGAAGTTGCTTTAGGCATTCCGACGCAGTTGGCTGGAAATGCTTTCTAGGTGGTGAAAGCAAATGGTCGGGGTTCTGCTAAACCGCAACAAGTGCCAAAACCATTATCTTGAGATATTTAACTTTAAAGTCCACTTATCTACGAAAAGATTGCAAATGACTCTTTTTAATATTTAACCGCTCACAAATGACTAACAGGGTCCGATACGTAAATCAAGATAGAATATTCAAGAAAATCATCATAAATTTACCATGTAAATAGATTTGATCTCAAATTGAGGGGCACTCAGTTCACTCTGGCTGAACAAAAATTAAAGAAAATGGTTTTAGTGCGGTTTTGTTGAACGTGTTCCATGATTACCAGCAAATCAAGAAAAATATCAAGACGAATGGCTCATATCATCGCCATGCATGTTGAAATGCATGTCACAAATGTTTAGGCACTACGAATTGGAAGAATTTTTAATTTTCCCTTGAATTGGCCACAATTTAATGTTGGGGACCTATGTGAACAATAAATTGGTACAAGCCATCCTAAACGTATTCTACCTGTCTTTCTCTTGGTGGATTATATATTTCAACGGAAATTATGTTGAATCAAAGCACTCACATGTGTAAAGATTTAAAAGAGACAATAATGATGTAGTTAAAAATGTGACGATCGAAGAAAACCATGAATTTGTTCTACCAGAGCAGTAGAAGCATTAACCTAAGAATGCTAATGTCGCTGCTGTTCGTGTTACCAACATCTAGTTTGCCACGAACTGACAGCGTGAGTACCGTGCCTCAAAGTGTCAGATCAATTTTAGAAACCAGAACAACGACACGTTATTGAACAAACAATGAAAATCCATAATTTAAGGTAATAATAATTAAAATCAGTTTTGTGACAACAACACCACTAGCGTTCTACTACTAATATTTCTATTACCAGAGCGCACCAAGTTGCTCGCATTTAGCGCACTTTGGCTGAACAGGTTCATGATTCTTTATGCGAAGTGGATACCAGGAATGGCACAAAATGCAAATAAATGATTGTGCTCTATTGTTTGAACCCGTATAGGCCTGAGTGAAAGCAAAAATACTCAAACCCTCACCGCTCAGCGAATTCTTAACAGATTCAAATGATTTTTTGTCAGTTCACTATGTTGGCCATCTAGTTTCTAGAAGTGGCCAGAGGAACTCGGAAATATTTCTGTGGCCGGAGTTATTCCGGTAGTGACCCACCGGGTCAGGTCGGGTAAAAAAGAGCTATTTTATCATCATGGTATAGCCATTATCTCTTGTATTACAAAACTTTTCGAGTCAAGTGTCAACGAAAAACTATTTTTTCAGATCAAAAATAGAACTACTGACACACAACAGACGAATTCCATGTCAAATCGGTCAGTCGCAGAACTCGACCATCTTCGATTTGCAACAAATTTTGCACATGTTTTTGCAATAAGTGTTTTCCATAGAAAAATCGATCATTCTCGAGAATAACTTTTGAAAATGGCCTATAAATTTTTGCATGCAACTTTTTTGAAAAAATCTAACTTCGAAACTGTTGATTTTAGAGAAAAATGTTTTATGAAGAAATTGTAGTAAACCGTTAGGCCTACACACAAAATACACACTGAAAATTTTTTTATGTTTTTCATGAAAAAATTCAAAATCAATATTAAAATTCTAAATCACACAAAAACCCCATTTTCAATATTTTTTAAATTTTTACCATAGATTCTTGATAGTAAACAGATGTTTGGGACAAAATTTCATGATTGAGAATTTGTTTAATAAAAAAGTTTTTCTAAGAACAACTTTTGTTTTTTTGTCAAAATAAATACGTTCTGATGATACAATAAAATACTTGAAATGATTCTAAACCACAACGATTATATGAATTATTTCTCTAGAGGAAACCATTTTCAAATTATATCGAGTTCAATGCTTAAAATATTATTTAAATATTTAAATAGGCCGTTTTCATTAGTTATTCGCAATTCTCCATCAATAATAATACGTTTTCGAGAGTAAAGATCATATTTCTTTCCACTAACTTATTTTCCTCGATGGAGAATCACGAATTACTAATGAAAATGGCATTTAACTATTAATGATATTTATACCCGATTTAATTCGAAAATGGCTACTTCTATATTTTATCCATATAATCATAATGATGGCGAATAATTTCAAGATTATTTTTGTATCATCAGAACGTATTTATTTGGACCAAAAAAATCAAAAGTTTTTTTTAGAAAAACTATTTTATTATTTATTACCATCTTGAAACTTTGTCCGAATCATCTGTTTACCATCAAGAATCAACGATGAAAATTTAAAAATATGGAAAATGGGGTTTTTGTGCAGTTTAAAATTAAAGTTTCATATTAGATTTTTTGTGAAAATAAATAAAATATTTTTTCAGTGTACATGTTTTTCTCATATTCCAAACGGTTCACTACAACTTCTTCATAAAACATTTTTCTCTAAAATCAACAGTTTCGGAGTTTGAATTTTTCAAATAAGTTGCATGCAATAATTTATAGGCCATTTTCAAAAGTTATTCTTGAGTCAAAATGATCCATTTTTCTATGGAAAACACTTATTCTATCATAACAAAAACTTGTGCAAAATTTAATCCAAATCGAAGACTATCGAGCACGATTTTATTTTTTTTCGTCGTATTCTGGAAGAAATTCGTTAACACGGCTTCTTTAAAGGTCGCTCGAGCTCAACAAATTTACTTCAATTTGTGCACTATTCATTGAATGCGATTGACAATGGAAACCACGTAGAAGCTCTTTATATGGACTTTAGGAAGCAATTTGATCGCATAGATATACCATTGCTACTTTTCTAAGTTCTGAAATGGCTTGAATCGTATTTAACTGACAGCCAACAAATCATAAAATTCGAAGGAAACAAATCAAAACCAATTCAAGTCAATTCGAGTGTCCCTTAAGTCTCTCATTTGGGACTTCTTCTTTATATCATGTACGGAAACAACATTTCTTTCATTTTCAATAAACTCAAGGTGTTTATTTATGCTGATGACATGAAGCTCTACATGGAAAAAAGAAATAATGAAGACATCAATGCATTCCGAAATGAAATAGAAAAATTTTACATATGGTGCAGAAAAAGCCTGTTAGAACTAAATGTAAAAAATATGCAATCTATTATCATTAAGCAGAAAAAGAACAACACCACGCATTTCAATTGCAATAGGAAATCAAAATGTGGAAAAATGTGAAAGAGTAAGGGACTTAGGAGTAATCTTAGACTCGAAACTTTCTTTCGTAGATCACTACAATTCAATAATCCACAGGGCTAATAACATGCTAGGGTTCATAAAACGTTTCTGTTTCAACTTCTATAAACCATACAAAATTAAAACTCTATATAATGTATATGTAAGATAAATCATGGAATACTGCAGCATTGTATGGTCTCCTTTCTCAATCACAGCTATCGTAGCTTATTCTTGACAAATCATCTTCTTCTTCTTGGCATTAACGTCCTCACTGGGACAGAGCATGCTTCTCAGCTTAGTGTTCTTATGAGCACTTCCACAGTTATTAGCTGAGAGCTTTCTTTGCTAAAGTTGCCATTTTCGCATTCATATATCGTGTGGCAGGTACGATTATACCAAAGACAAATTAAAGACCCCCATGCCTCTTGCAGTTGCCCAAAATTTTATGGCTCATAAGGTCATCTAGAATGCCGTGAAAAGTGTACTGCTATCTGTCAAACTTGGGTACCTTTTGCACTACCGAGGGACCAAATGCAGTACTAGAAGTGGTACCCAATCTGAGCCCGAGTGGGACGAATTATACTCTATGCCCAGGGAAGTCAAGGAAATTTCCATTATGAAAAGATCGTGGACCGATCGGGAATTGAACCCAGACACCTTCAGCATGGCTTTGCTTTGTAGCTGCGGACTCTAACCACTCGGCTAAGGAAGGCCCTGATGACAAATCATCATCGTACAAATTATGCCAAAAATGGGCCTCTAATTCAAATGACGACCATCTACATCTACAATTATTAACTTTACCATGTCTCGGCAACATTTAAAAACATACCGTGCACCCCCGCTAATTTGAACAGTACCTCATGCAAACCATCGGGATTCATTTTTAATTTGAACATCTAGTCACCCTAGAAACGTGTTTCCGGTTACCTCTTTCACTGTTTTGTTTTGATTCTGCGTTCCGCTCCACAACGTTCCATCTCACTTCACTCCGTTCCATGAGCTAAATGACGTTTGAACCATTTTGAATCTGAACGATGTGCAAATTAGCGGGGTACAGATTAAAAAGTGTTCAGATTAAATGTAGTCAAACCAACGGGGGTACCCAGTACTTCAAATCCATTTGAATTCGCAACACATAAAATAAAACAATATGAAATATACATTATTTACACTCAGGCAAATGGACTATCGATAAACATAGGAACCCCTTATGAAAATTCGCCACAAGTAATCGGGTAGAAATTCATAAATTTGCCTTATGAAACCGAAATTTGAAAACACGAAATTTCGCGGCAACCTGGAATCGAACCAAGGACCTTGCGTTCGATAGGCTCGTGCTTATACTCCGCGCCTATCGACGCCTTAATGTGGACGGATGCTTAAACGATGCATAAAGCGTTCGTATTGCGATAATCGTTCCATCTTTCATAAGGCAAAATGTATGAATTTCGATAGTTCAGTTCGCTGCGTGTACACTACATTGTTTTTTTTCTCAATATTTTTTATAAATTTCGCAATTTAAACTAGCATTCAGAAATAAAACAAAAAATATGTATATATTAAATGTACTAGTCTACGTCGGTTAACGAAATAAATAAATATATATTTTTTTTTTCACGCTTAAGGTCTCTGAAGTTCTAACTTTTCAGACTCTCAGTTGCCACTAGCCCTGCCTATCACACAAAGCTTTGAAGGACACGTTTGTGCAGCAGCCCTCGTTCGTTTCCCGATATCCCAGGACCATTTTGGTGTGGTGCTGTTTTTTTTCGAATCGGGCGGGACTTGTAGGTGGAAAAAATATCCATGGCAAGTAATATCGAGAAGCACTCCGGCTTTATGGGCTCTGACTTGCATGCGAACGAGGTATTCATAAGTGGGCATCGAGCACGCGTTGATAGGCAGAAAGGCAAAGCGAAGAGTGTCTACTTATATGCTCTATCGATATCTATGGTAGGGTAGAAGCACTGGTTTTGATCAACCTTAAAGAAATAAAATGTTCCTTAAAATATATGGAAAGCCCTATACTCAGTATTGCAACGATTTCATACTTATGGTGGGTAGTGTATATACTGCAAATACGTGACTTCAACATTTTCAATCCCTATTACGTATAAAATGTTTATTTCGTATTGAAAATATTGCTGATCAATATTGGCCATTCCCCTTCTTCTTCTTATTTTTCTTCTTCTTGGCATCACGTCATCACTGGGACAGGGACTACATCTCAGCTTAGTGTTAAATAAGCACTTCCACAGTTATTAACTGCAAGCTTGCTTTGCCAAAGTTGCCATTTTCTCATTCGTATATCGTGTTGCAGGTACGATAATACTCTAATGCCTAGGGAAGTCAGGGAAATTTCCTTTACGAAAAGATTCTATACTTATTCTATCTATTGCTTTGAAGCCGCGCCCGAGCAACACACATGTTATAATTGTGTGTTATCAACTGATATATGACTAATTTTGGTCATATATCAGTTGATAATACACAATTATAACATGGGTGTTACTGGGACGGACTATAACCGCTAGGCTTAGGAAGGCCACTATTATTATTATTATTATTATTATTATTATTATTATTATTATTATTATTATTATTATTATTATTATTATTATTATTATTATTATTATTATTATTATTATTATTATTATTATTATTATTATTATTATTATTATTATTATTATTATTATTATTATTATTATTATTATTATTATTATTATTATTATTATTATTATTATTATTATTATTATTATTATTATTATTATTATTATTATTATTATTATTATTATTATTATTATTATTATTATTATTATTATTATTATTATTATTATTATTATTATTATTATTATTATTATTATTATTATTATTATTATTATTATTATTATTATTATTATTATTATTATTATTATTATTATTATTATTATTATTATTATTATTATTATTATTATTATTATTATTATTATTATTATTATTATTATTATTATTATTATTATTATTATTATTATTATTATTATTATTATTATTATTATTATTATTATTATTATTATTATTATTATTATTATTATTATTATTATTATTATTATTATTATTATTATTATTATTATTATTATTATTATTATTATTATTATTATTATTATTATTATTATTATTATTATTATTATTATTATTATTATTATTATTATTATTATTATTATTATTATTATTATTATTATTATTATTATTATTATTATTATTATTATTATTATTATTATTATTATTATTATTATTATTATTATTATTATTATTATTATTATTATTATTATTATTATTATTATTATTATTATTATTATTATTATTATTATTATTATTATTATTATTATTATTATTATTATTATTATTATTATTATTATTATTATTATTATTATTATTATTATTATTTATTATTATTATTATTATTATTATTATTATTATTATTATTATTATTATTATTATTATTATTATTATTATTATTATTATTATTATTATTATTATTATTATTATTATTATTATTATTATTATTATTATTATTATTATTATTATTATTATTATTATTATTATTATTATTATTATTATTATTATTATTATTATTATTATTATTATTATTATTATTATTATTATTATTATTATTATTATTATTATTATTATTTATTATTATTATTATTATTATTATTATTATTATTATTATTATTATTATTATTATTATTATTATTATTATTATTATTATTATTATTATTATTATTATTATTATTATTATTATTATTATTATTATTATTATTATTATTATTATTATTATTATTATTATTATTATTATTATTATTATTATTATTATTATTATTATTATTATTATTATTATTATTATTATTATTATTATTATTATTATTATTATTATTATTATTATTATTATTATTATTATTATTATTATTATTATTATTATTATTATTATTATTATTATTATTATTATTATTATTATTATTATTATTATTATTATTATTATCATTATTGTCCTTTCTTTAAAAAAAGACACTTACACGTTAATGCTTCCAGTGGACGGTCATGTCCTTTGAAGGAAGCACCACACTAGACAACGAACTAGCATGCAACGCCCAGTGGCATAATCGGAAAACGTTCCAGACGAAAAGTTTTCGGACTGAAGCGGGAATCGAACCCACACTTCTTGACACGATGAGGCTAAATGCTTGGTAACACTAACCGCACGGCCACAAAGCCCACAAACTGTCCTTATTGACGAGGTTTTCAGCCCTCCACTGGTTGACCTGAACATATTGGCCAGTAAAACTAGTTTTGGCTATATGTTTCAGATTAGGTGTATGATATGTCAAACTATAAGGAAATTTAATTGTTTGTCTTATATTTGAGTCATTTTGGACGAGTGAATGTGGACAACAGAACACTTAATATTTTATGCTGATTTACTATGTAAAACGGTGTATAATCCACTTTGGCTAATACTGATGTATGGCCAAACCCGATACTTCTACCCTATGGCGTTTCTGCTGTGAACACTTTCGACGACGGCGAGGACAACGACGGGTATGACTACCAACTTGGTTTGACGGCTCAGCGATTGAGAAAAAAAAAAGACAGTTTGTAAAGCCATTCCCAGCCATAAATGTGAATGCGGTGGCTGTGGGCATGGCAGAGAGGATTACCAGCTTTCGCCCTTGAGAACACATACTCACATATCGTGCCTAGTATGGAAATTCATTTTTATGACAAATCGATTGATCCCGAATGTCGCCTGCTCTTGGGTTTAGATTATTGGGAAACTTAACATGAGCTGGCGTAGTTTATGTTTGAATGTTACAGTAGGCATTTTTAGTTCAGAATTGATAGTGTTTAACGAGCACTGCCAAAGTTATGAACAGAGAGCTTTCTCTATCGATTGATTATTTTTAAAACAAAAATACTTTATGCCTTGGGAAGCCGTGAAACCAACAAGCTCCTAAGCCAGACGAGGTGGTTCGCTGAATGGCTGCACATTTTTCACTACGTTATTTGATATAGTACTTATTGGTTTATTTTATCTATTTGACTTGTACATGTTAGCTTTGGTTTCGAAAATTTCATAGAAAGAAACTAAATCGAATTTATTATGAAAAATTAAAAAAAATGTTGAATTACTTCTATAAAGCTGACACAAATACTAATTTTCTTTTATGTCAGAGATATTTTTACTGAACTCTCGTCAAAAGAACAAAGTTACAGAATGTCAAAATAGAGCATTATGTGTGAAAATCGGCTTCTACTACTAATATTCTTGCCATAACTGTATTTGAAACTTGGTATTCTGTTCCCGATATAAATGTAGAACTTCAAAATGTAATATACCTATCAAAACTGTAACCCTTTCTGTTAATTAAAGTCATTTGAAATTTTCGGTTTAAATAAAAATTAACAACATTTTTTGACGATTGTTCCATTTTTTATCTCATGAACCACGTGGGTGCTTGAAATTTTCTGTCAATTTGGCGAAGTAATTTTTATTGCTCTTTTTTAAATATAATTACTATCACAAATCACAAACCTGAAATGTATACGTGAGTTGGTTTAAAAGTTGTTTGAATTTTACAAATTAAGTTAGTCACAATCTTTAAATGTTATCTGCTACCAAAAATTCAAAAGAGAAAAAAAATACTCTAGAACCTTCGTGTCCTTATAATGACACATATGGCAACCAACCCCACCTTCTAGAAGGGGCTGCAAACTAGAGACCTTGCAATTCTCCGTTTACATTGCATCTTATCGGTCCAAGACGAACAAGAAGGAAGTCATCAGTGCTGGTGGCATTTGGTCGTACCTCGTTCGCTCCAATTCCTGCCCTACAAACGATAATAAAAAAGCAAAGGATGGAAAAGTCTCTCTAGCGGGTGGAGGAATGCCATCACTCATTCATGAAAAATTTAAATTCCATCTGTGTCACACTTTCCTTCGTGGCTTTTGCTTTCCGTTCCGTTAGGATGTTGTGGTGTTTGGCTGGCACAATGGTTCAAACGCAATTTTCTTCGAGTTTCCTGGTAGGTATCCACCTACACGATATAGGAAAGTAAAATAAAAAAAAAACAACTTTGACTATGAAAGCTTGGTACCATTTCATGGAAGAACGACACGTAGCCATAACTCACGTGAATATCTATGGCTATGGTATATTTCCTTATTTTGTTTACTTGGTTTATGAAATCAAGCTACAACAAAAAAAAAATACAAATCTAGTATACACTAAAACCTCAATTTACGAAGTCTTTTTTTACCGCGAAGAGCTATGGAAAATTATGGACGAGTACAGCTTTCCCGGGAAGCTCACAAGACTAATAAGAGCAACGATGGACGGTGTGCAGAATAGCGTGAAGATTTCTGGCGAACATTCCAGTTCGTTCGAATCCCGCCGGGGACTTCAACAGGGTGATGGACTTTCGTGCCTGCTGTTCAAAATCGCGCTAGAAGGTGTCATGCGGAGAGCCGGGTTCAATAACCGAGGTACGATTTTCACAAGATCCAGCCAATTTGTTTGCTTCGCGGATGATATAGATATTGTCGGCAGAACATTTGGAACGGTGGCAGATCTGTACACCCGCCTGAAACGTGAAGCGACAAAAGTGGTGAATGCGTCAAAAACAAAGTACATGGTGATAGGCGGAACCGAGCGCGACAGAGCCCGCCTGGGAAGCAGTGTTACGATAGACGGGGATACTTTTGAGGTGGTTGATGCGTTCGTCTACCTCGGATCCTTGTTAACGGCAGAGATGCATTTGAACGCGTTCTGTTCATGTTCTGTTCAAAGCTTGTGCCCACGTGAGCCGTGTTCAAGTTCAAACAATTTGCGATGTTTGATCACAGTGCGCTGTTCATCTCGTGGCAACCGTTATTTGTTTGTCTATGGATCAATGCACGAGTTCACTATTTGACATTTTAGCGGTGCCGTGTTATTTATGTGGCCATGGAAACCAAAGAATTCGGCACCGCTCAAACGTCAAATTAGTGAACTCGTGCATCGGTCCATTGTGTTGAGTTCTGCAAACACAGAAAACCATTTGGATCATCGTTGGATTAGTCCTAGCAAGTAAAAATTCATTGCTTGTAATAAATTTAAAAATATTTCAAACTATCATTTCTGTTTCAGGATCATACTTTTAAAATTGAATGACCACGAAATAACTGGCCAAACAATGGCGGTGTTTAAGACAGTATTTCTAAGCTTGAGAGTCTTGGGATGTCATGCGCAGTTTTTTTTTTTTGACTGGCTATATTCGGTTGCGGGTCAGTAAGTTATGTCTAGGCGCTAAATATAATCAATACCGTTTTACAATCCCATCCAGACAATTTTAATGATTTTGTTAACAAAACGTATCCTATACAGATATTAAAATTGCGTTTTACCGCCCGTTAAGAATTCAACTCGTAATTTATTGCAACAAAAATGATAAACACTATCCGAATGTGTATTTGTCCTGTGAAAGAAATAGACGTTCATCTCACTATGGACCAATGCACGAGTTCACTAATTTGACGTTTGAGTGGTGCCGAATTCACTCGTTACCATGGTCACGTAAATAACACGGTATCGCTCAAACGTCAGATAGTGAACTCGTGCATAGGTCCATTGAACTAAACCTCGATTCATCCATACCGGTGCTGACACTATGATTGCCATCAAATTTTTAAGCGTTTCGTCAAAAGGTACAAAGTCAGTTTATATGCAAATTAGTACTTGGGTCTTATTGTCACGTCATATGTGAGATTCCGGAGCATTTATCCCAGTTTTAAGTTGCCGGTGATGGTACTAGCAGCTCCTTTTCACCGGTCGTAACCCAAACATCAAATCCGTGCCTGTCACAAAGGCCGAAAAACGTATTTTCACGTTCGTCGAAAATTTTGGAGATCACAACTCCATGATCAATCTAGTCATCATGTGTGTGTTCAACAAATTGAACATGAACACGAGAGCAATCAAAGGATCATTTGTGAACGCTCACAGAACATGAGCGTTCAAAATGCATCTCTGGTTAACGACTGATAACAACGTTAGTCGTGAAATACGGAGACGCATCATCAGTGGAAGTCGCGCCTACTATGGGCTCCAGAAGAAGCTGCGGTCGAGAAAGATTCACTCCCGCACCAAATGTACCATGTACAAAACGCTTATAAGACCGGTGGTCCTCTATGGACATGAAGCATGGACCATGCTGGAAGAGGACCTGCAAGCACTTGGAGTGTTCGAACGAAGGGTGCTTAGGACGATCTTTGGCGGAGTGCAGGGAAACGGTGTGTGGCGGCGGAGAATGAACCACGAGCTCCCAAGTATCCAGAAGGTTGCGAAAGCCGGAAGGGTGCGCTGGGCAAGGCATGTTGCAAGACTACCGGACAACAATCCTGTAAAGATGGTGTTCGCATCGAATCCGGTTGGCACAAGAAGGCGGGGAGCACAGCGAGCAAGGTGGCTTGATCAGGTGCAACAAGATCTGGAGAACGTGGGCCAAAATTGAGGTTGGAGAGACACAGCCATGGACCGAGTAAATTGGCGTAACATCGTTAACGAGGTTTTATCAAATTAATTGATGTAACACCAACTAAATAATTAATAATTTTTTACGCTATCTCAATTTAAGTCACTTTTTTACGAAGCAAGCTCAATTTACGTCACTTTTTTTACGCAGTGCGTAAATTGAGTTTTGACAACTCTGTGGGAAATTATTGACCTCCGGTTGGGGAAAACCGTTGGAAAACCATAAAAAATGGGTATTTTCGGGATGGCCACGATGAGGGGATGACGAAAATCGATGTCCGACGCCATCTTGGAATTCAAGATAGCGACCTCTGGTTTGGGAAAACCGTTGGAAACCCATACAATATGGGTATTTTCGGAACGAGCACGACAAGGGGATGACTAAAATCGGTGTCTGACGTAATTTTGAAATCCAAGATGGCGACCTACGTTTGGAGAATATTGTTGACGAAATCGATTTTCGTCTGACGCCATTTTTAAATTCAATTCACCAAAACCTCAATCAACGATGTCTGTTTTTACGCAAATTCAATTGACGTAATTTGTTTAACAAAGTAAATTCATGAACATCACAGATACAGATCAGTACATTGATCCATTTGCTTATATTAAGGCGAAGTAGGTCGTCATTGAAATTTGTACTGGGCATCGATGACTGTGGCCTATCCGTCTCACGATTGCGAATTAAAGAAAATCACTAGGTTTTGCACTGACATTGCTGAAAAATGTACTAGCATACGCTCTGTATGTAAACGCTAGTAGTGATATTTTTATGAATCAATATTACTTAAGATGACTGAGTTTTATCACTTTGAAATTGCAATCTGCAAAAGCAACATGACTACCAAAACGAATGATGGGCTATTTAGCCTTGAGAGTTTAGATTTTATGCTATAAATAAGTATCATCAATGTAGAACTACTTAAGTTTGTAGATACTCAGGCCTATATATCGTAGAGTCCTCGGAAGTACAAAAGCATCGAAACAACTCAATACAACACTTCGTTTGCTAATATGGACAGTAATAGGCCATTGCAATATTGAAGAACAATCTATTGATGATTGGTTACGTTTAAATATCCTTATGCCCATATTCAATAGAGATTTTAGAGGACCAAGGACATCCGCACAAATTCATACAATACACCGTTTACCCACAGGAATGGTAAGGGACCTTTGGAGCATTTGAAAACTATCTTCTAATCACTTATTATGGCCGAAATCCAAAGGCTTTTATTCAATGGAGTCCTTGGAGCACTAAAAACATCCGTATAAATCAATAAAATATTCCGTTGACTTAATGGTTTTGAAACTGTGCCATATTAAAAAAAATACCTATAGACCATTGATCACGTTTGTAAATGCATAGGCCTATATTCAATGAAGTGTTTGGAGGACCTTGTATAACGGTACAAATTATAACAATACTCATTTTACTGCTACATATAGATAAAGGCCTGTGCCATATCAAGAAGCCATCTATTGATAATTGGTTACGCTTGTAGATTCTAAGACCTTTATTCGATATAGATCTTGGAGGACCTAGAACATCCACATAAACTATTATACAGTCGAAGCTCGTTATAACGACAACTTTTATAGCGACAAATCTCTCTATAACGACATATCCGATGGTCCCTTCAAATTCCCATACTAATTTCAACTTTTATAGCGACATTTCTCTGTTTCGACCGTTCTCTATTGCGACATTAGTGTTGTATTCAATAGTCACTCAATATAACGACATTCGTTTAGCTATTTTAGTACATATTATGATCGTTTTATAACTCCATGCTCCATAACGACATCCAACTTCTTTATAACGACGATTTTATAGCGACATCTCCGTATACCGACGGACCCTTGCGATGTCGCTATAACGCGCTTCGACTGTAATCCGTTTAACCACAGGAATGGTTAGGGGCCTGTGGAGTATTAGAAAACTAACCTCTTATCTCTTATTACGGTCGTAGATCCCAAGGCTTTTATTCAATGGGGTCCTTGGAGGATCTAGGACATCCCAACAAATTATAAAAATACTCATTTCACTACTATGAATAGATAAGTGCCTGTGCCATATCCAAAAAACATCAAAGGATCGCTCAATATTCCAGTACATTGCAGGTGTATATTCCAGGAAGTTTTTGGATGAACTAGAACACCTGTTGTACTCACTTAATTACCAAAACTTGGATCTGACAATACAAATGCTTCTTAAAAATATAACAATCTTCTAGGGTCCAGTATTGTGAGACATTTTTCTACATATAAATGATAATTTGATCTCCGTTAACTCATGTAGAATCATATGCCCAAACTCCAAAGAGTTCTTGAAAAACCTGAACTTGCACACATTCTAGCCTGATTTAGAACCCAATGTATTAATAATATGTTAATGGTTTTAAAAGAACATATTTTTTGCTAAATAACAGAAATTAATTTCATACAAGTAGACTCCAAACGGCAAAACCTCGTTTTACGAACTGAGCTCCCTCGTTTTACGCACTGATTCAATTTACGCACCAACTTAATTTGTGCACCCCCGATCTAATTCGTATTTGTGGGCTTCGTAGCCGTGCGGTTAGTGTCACCGAGGCATTTAGCCGCATCGTGCTAAGGAGTGTGGGTTCGATTCCCGCCTCAGGCCGAAAACTTTTCGAGAGGAATGTTTTCCGACTGTGCCACTGGGCGTTGCATGCTAGTCCGTTGTCTAGTGTGGTGCTTCCTTCAAAGGGCAAACAGCCCACTGGAAGCATTAACGTGTAGTGTGTCTTTTAAATTGAGGATAGAGTGTACTATAATCAAAGAACATATAAACATTTGGTCGATAACAAATAGCACTCCGATTTTATTTTATTTAATCGTTTTATACTATGGACTTTTAAAAGACAACATTGCTAGTTATTCTTGCCAACCTGATACTCATTGACGATAAACCACCTGCACGCAATCAAATAATAAAGCCATAGTACCTCACAACGGTTGAGACTTAATTTCCTGCCTTCATTGTAGGCAACATTTCAATTCCCATTTTCCATTTGCTGCGAAAAATGCAACTCACGGATCTATCAAAAATGTACGTGCATTGTATATGCCATATAATGAAGCTGCATTCTATTCCGCCTCACTGCACAGCAGAGGCTACATCCTGCCAAGGCGCCCGGGAAGAAAATGCGAAAATCAGCCTCGCACCTTTTTGCTTTTCTAGAAGAAATAAATAAAAATTGTCCCAACAAATCAAGCCAAGCCAAGCAAACTGAATGCAAGCACCAAGCGCTTCTTTTTGTGCCGGAAATTGGGAAAGGAAGAAAGAAATTTCATTTTTCCCAAGCCTGCAGCGGACAGGTGGTGGTTGCGTTGCACACAGGAGTAACGGGAATAATTTCATGGCCAAACATAATAAAGACGTTTGAATGGTCTATTATATGTACAGGGGATAGGCAAAATGATTGAGATAGGCAAAATTTTGCCCAAATTCAAATGCTTATAACTTTATGAAAAATGAATGAAATTGGATGCATCTGGAAGCAGTCGACGGCAAATTTGGTCCAGTTTTAGGAACTTCCTTGGCCATGCATATTGGCCACTGGACACCGGAGATGTTCCGGATTTTCTGAGGTCATGTCCAAATGTCATTTTCTCTGTCGCTTGTATTTTTGTGCGGTGTAAAGTTAGATAGATGTTTGCAATTTTCCTAGAAACTAGAACTAATAGGAAGTTGAATGCCACCGGACGCATTAAGATTGGTTGGAAATCTTCAGAAATATGACCATTTCCGTAAAACTGGTTCCGGAAAGCATGGTCAGTCATGTTTGTATTTCCAATCATGTAAATATTATCTGGAGCTATATCCAAGTGGACATCAACCTTAAAAATTATGTTTCCTGCAGCGTATTCAGAACCATTAGATGCACAGAATAGAAGGTTCCAGGTGCCCTGGGGGAAGTGGTCAATTAGGAACATATCTGGAACCATATCAATATGGGCATCAAACTTCATGATTTTCAAAGGTTATGCTTTTCGAAGCATTTCCAGCACCACCGGCTGCCATGACCACTTTATAGTAGATTCCAGGTGCCCCGGGGATGTGGCCAATTCAAAACATTGATTATTATTAATTAATTGAGAGCTTTCTTTGCCAAGTTGCTAGTTTCGCATTCGTACATCGTGTGGCAGGTACCGTAAAACGGGGTAACTTTGATAATGCGGGTAACTTTGATAGTGCGTAACCCACCGCATACTAAATGAAATATCACAATTTCTGTTAATCAGTTAAGCAAAACGAATGCAAAACTAAAGAATATTAGTATGACACTTCATGTAAGAGCGGTTTTCATTTAAATCAAAAACATTTTAGGCTTTTTATACGAATTTAAAAAAATTACACAATTTTAGCATTTTTAAAACGCTTACAAACAATCTGTTCTACGATCACTATTAGATGTAATTTTGAATAGTTGGCCACTTAGCATTGATAGCCTAGTTATCATAGAACTTGAATACGGTCTCAAATCTCTTAGCAAAAAGCATATTCACAAACTGGGACCATTTTTGTAATCTAAGTCAGAAATTTCCATATAACGTTTAACGCCTAGAGGTATGCAATGCCCTACAAATGTTCGTTATTCATTCAATTTTGTTCGATTCATACTCCATTATCAAAGTTACCCCAAAACAGAAAACCAACTTTCGATTATATGAAAAATTATATATCCATTCAAAATGAATCTTTTGCCAATTTATCGACTGTAATCGATAGCTAGGATGCCAGTACTTGTTTTAAAAATATAAATTGTAAATCTTTGAAACAGCATGCAAAAATATTCAAGTTTTCTTCGAAAAAACTATCAAAGTTACCCCGTTTTACGGTACGATGAAACTCTATACCCAGGGATGTCCAGGAAATTTCTGTTTCGAGAAGATCCTAGACCGACCGGGTATCGAACCTAGACACCTTCAGCATGGCTTTTCTTTGCAGCCGCTGACTCTAACCGCTCGACTGAGGAAGGCTAAAGCATCCCAGTGAGGACGTAATGCCAAGATGAAGAAGAAGTATAAAATGTCATTGTCTCACAACAGTACCAGGAATACAATCAGTTTGATTGTATTTATAATATCACAACGTAAAGCTGCAAAAGTATCTCAGAAAAAAATCAAAGGCAAGTAAAAATCCCTAATAAAAAATCACTTTATGGCCAGGAATTTGGCCCAGTTACTCCTCTGCGAATTGGTGGTCCATTCTGAAAGGCGTGGCGACCGACTGGCGACAGCATATCGAACCGTAGACAACGCATTCTAGTGCAGAGCTAAGATGCAACCCCCTCACCTGTGCTGGATGGTAGTTGATAACGTGGGACGGAGACATAAAATAAATTTGATTTCCAACCTGATGAAGGTACCTTCTACGTATTCCACCTACCGGTGACTGGTGGTGACGACGGCATAAAATCAAGACTGTGTCAGGTGCGAACAAGCCGCTGCTGGCACGTTGTGGAGGTGTGACACCCAGAGAGGACTTTGTTGGGGGTACATCCGCCAGTCAGTGTGATCTAATAGAGAGTTGACGTTGTAGACCCAAATGAAATTAATTATTTCCTTGCCTTGCAGGTTTTCATTAGATAATTTCTATTTTGCTCAAATTATTGTTAGAGCGGAAACTAATTATTTTGTTTTTATTTTTCTTCCACACAGGTAAGCACACTTCGGGTATCCTGGAAAATGCATAAATATTCATTGAATAAGTATGATACAGAATCAGATAAGTATGGACTTGACTGAAAATGTAAAGTTTCACTAGCATTGAATGTATATTTTAGTATTAGGTGTTTTTGCATGGTTGTAAATATTTATCTCGTTCTAAACGTTTTTTTTTTATTGTAGCTATGTGGAATCGATATGTTTAATTCAGCTGTATAATATTACATAACCACTTAAATACCTGGAATAATTAGATTATAAATGCTTTATCCATCTGCTTCTACTAAGTCTGTCCCAGTTGAGCTTTATTGTTGAGACTGGTAACTCAGGTTCTCACATGACATCACACTAATGATAGTAACTAGATGTAATTAACACAGGTTGATAGCTATTATCCTACACTTTCAATAGTATGAACAACACAATATGATTTAGGTCGTGAGCAATTTTGATGATTTCAGTTGTGTTCTTTCCTTCATACGCCTTTCTCACATACTTCGCTAAAAATCGTCATAAGCACACGTCCTTCAAAAACTATTAGCGCTTGCAGGTCCTCTTCGAGCACTGTCCATGCCGTTTCATGCCCGTAGAGGACTGCCGGTCTTATCAGCATCTTGTACATGGTAAAATAAGTACGGAGGTGAAGTTTACCAAACCGCAAGGTCTTGTGGAGTCCGTAGTAAGTACGACTTCCGGCAATGATACATCTTCGAATTGCTCTGCTGCAGTTGTTATCCGACGTCACCAATGATCCAAGGTAGACAAATTCATCCACAACCTCGAACTCATCTCCGACGATCATCACACGTCTGCCAATCCGACCTCTATCGCGCTCAGTTCCTCCAGTCAGCAGACATTTCGTCTTCGACGTATTTACCTTCAATCCAACCCGATCTGCTTCAAGATTAGCCTGGCATATTGTACAGAAACCACCTGGGACGTTCTTCCGACAATGTCCACGTTGTCAGCAAAACAGATGAACTGGCTGGATTTATTGAAGATCGTGCCCCGCATGTTGAAGCCCGCTCGTTTCATAACACCTTCTAGCACAATATTGAACAGAAGGCAGGAAAGACCAACGCCTTGTCGAAGTCCTTTGCGTGTTTCAAACGGGTCCGATAATGCACCCGATATCTTCACACAGCACTGTCCACTACCCATCGTTGCTCTGATCAGTCTAGTCAGTTTCCCGGGAAAACCATTCTCGTCCATAATCTTCCATAGCTCTTCGCGGTCGATGGTATCATAGGCCGCTTTGAAATCGATGAATAGGTGTTGCGTAGGGACTTGATGTTCGCGATACTTTTGGAGGATCGGCCGCAACATAAAGATTTGGTCTGTTGTCGATCGCCCGTCCACAAAACAGGCTTAAGAACTTTCCCCAAATCTGCTTGCCAGTGGCTATAGACGGCGGAAAATGATCTGGGAAAGCACTTTATAGGCTGCGTCAAGAATGGTGATTGCTCGATAGTTCTCACATTCTAACTTGTCACCTTTTTGTATATTGGATATATTATCCCCTTTTTCCACTCCTCCGGTAGCTGTTCTGTTTCCCAGATCCTGGCTATCAATCGCTGCAGATAGCATCCTTAACTTCACCTATTGTGAAAGTTGGCACCTCTCCCTCATCCGCCGTACTGATGAAGCCATTCCTCCTCATGGTGCTGCTTCCACCTTTCAATTATCTCACGTTCGTCGGTCAAGGTACCTCCATCCTTATCCCGACAAATTTCGGCTTTCGGCACAAATACTTTGCGAGATACATTAAATTACTTGTAGAACTTACACGTTTCTTGATAATGATACAGCTGCTTCATCTCTTTGCACTCCAAGTCTTCCAGGCGGAGCTTTTTATCGCGGAATAGATGGGTTTGCTGGCTTCGCTTCTGTTAGTATCGTTCCATATTTTGACGGGTATCTTGCTGCAGCATCATCGCCCATGCTGCATTACTCTCGTCCAAATCCGTCTGACACTTCTTGTCGAACCAACCGTTCCATCGATTTCCTTCCACGAACCCAATAGTCCCTTCTGCTGCGTTGTTAATGGCTGTTTTTACACTACTTCAACAATCCTCAAGAGGGGTTTATGTGAGCTCTTTTTCATCCGGCAATGCTGCTTCAAGGCTTTGCACGTAAACAGCTGCGACATCGGGCATCTTAAGCCGTCCCAGATTGTACCATGGCGGGCGTCGGTACCGAATGTTGTTCACTACGGAAAGTTTTTGACGCACATTAACTATCACAAGGTAGTGGCCCGAACCGATCTGACGTCGATTATATCGAACAAATGATTCAGTTTGTTGGGATACGAATACGAAAGACTTTGCTGGAAGGAGGTTACTACGAATGGCCATGTTCTTAGAGACGGTGAAATCAATGAGTCTAAGGCCGTTTTCGTTCGTAAGCTGGTGAGCGCTGAAGTTGCCTATAATTGGTCTGAATTCCTCCTCCTGGCCAACCTGAGCGTTGAGATCTCTGATAACGATTTTGATCGTCACTTGCTAGGTGAGGGCTGATGTTGAGCCTCCACAATGGCCGCACCAGCCGTCTTCAGCTTCCTCATCAGTCCATTAAATTCCATAAAATGGCTTCTCATCCCGGTTCCACTCTTCATCCGTAGCCACGTCAGCTGTTTCTGGATGAAAGTCTGACTGGCATCCGATTTTTTTCGCGTATGTTTACCCTTATCTTTGTTTTCTCTCGAACAACCTCCAGACAGTCATCAGCTAGGCAGCTTACCAGCAGCGCTTTCCCTTTGCGGTCTTTCTCCAGAAATGTAGTCCTCTCAGCTGCTTGATCCAGTATATCATCCGTCAGCACCTCTGAGACTCCTGCCGCCTCCAAGAACAGCCTGATATTGTAACTCCAGTTCTTATATTCTCCTGGATTTCCTTGAAATTGCGGTATTGTGCAAGCAAAATCCTTCTGCGTGGTGCCCATAACTTATTGAGGGACTCGGTTTCAAGTGAGGACACAAAAGCTGATAAAATGACTACTACACACCGGAATCCATAACTTTTGCCCCACCGGTGGGGCAAGAGTTCGAATCTAGTGTGGGGCAAAAGTTCGCTGGCTAAAACACAAAATATCGATCCTTTTATGACAGGCATACCTTATACCAGCCGTAAACTTAAAATTAACGAAAAATACACACTAAATTTTCATCAAAAAATTGCCCAAAACCGAGTTAATTGTAATATACTCAAAAATAGCAGTTTTTTTGCAAAACTAAGTGGAAATGTAAAATTTTGGTGACAATTTTCACACGATCAATTTGCAAATTTTTCCGTGATTTTATACATGGGTCGAACTTTTGCCCCGCTGATTCGAACTTTTGCCCCACTATGAGCCAAAATTTTTTTATAAGTACTTATGCAAAAACTAATACACCTCAAAGCAACCCTATGATAGGCCTAGAAATGCCCTTACATAAAATATTGAAAAAGATTTTATCTTCAATTGGTTCCATGCAACGAAAGTTTGATCAAAAATTACAATATTCACGTCGAAAAACAACAAATAGCCATAACTTTTCCAAATCTCAATCGATTTTTATGATATTTGGAGTGAAAGTCTCTTACTTGTATAGCATTCGAACCACCATGACATTTATAAGATTTGTTTTGAATTGAGCTAGAAATCTTAAAAAAAAACTTTTACCCCACTCGAACTTTTGCCCCACTTTACTCTATCTATTAAATGTCGCCAATGGCAAAAAAGAGCACAGAATACACTGTGTAAAACGCAAAATGCGAAACCATATAAGTGATAATTCAAACTATATAACAATATATTCATAATAAACCCTTATTTAGCCTCAGGTTTGAGACTGAAGAAGGTAGCCGATTATATCGGAGAAACATAAGGTCGGCTGCACCATTGCTCTAGGTAGCGCAGGATTATTACTGCGGGCGCCCTGGTACTTCACAGGCACCGTTAGCGGTAAGGTTTTATTCAGACCCCTCCAAACGTTCATTCCTAGACACGGTAAGCATTAAGCCTCTATCTTCACATGAAGCATGAAGCATCACACCTGAGAGCCAATTTAAACAACCGCTAGTGGAAATATGTATTCGACCATCTAACTAAGCTGATCGGAAAAAGGAAGTTGATATTGATGATTAACTTTAAACGTACCGAACATGCCTAAAAATGTACTTGTCTACTTCCTTACCGATTGATTGGGTCTATTCTCTGAGTCTCATACAAGATTTGTTTAGTCTTTAACAGTCGAAAGCTGCTTTGACCACGTCCTTGTAGCTACTGATGAAGAGGAAAAGAGTAATTTGTTAGATTCCTATCGAAGTGAGTTACAGGCTTGGAACTCGAAATCTTTCTGGAAATAGACGGCAAGTCTTTTGCTAAGTAGACCGAAGCGGAAGCCATACGATCACACACTCTGTCGTGGTTTTATACACAAAAGATAAACTTTGTTCATGCTTCATAAGGATAATCCTTTCCCCCCTTCCATGCTTGTAATTATTTGCACCACGCCATTGAGTTCTATCGAGCAGTCAACTTTTACGAAGTAATTAATAATTGAGCCCTTAATCGCCTGTCTCATTATGGCAACGGTTCCTACTAAGCAGCTACCACGAGCGCGCCATTTCTTATTTATTACATTTAGCCACTCCCCAGCCAGCTGCTACTCCATAAAATAACTCAAACCTTGAATAACCATCATCACCATCATCATCATCGTCGTCACCGTTTCCCTACAAAAGGAAAACACTTTCGCACATTCGCATACTTGTCACTTCCGCCCGTACCATGGGGATGGCACTGTGTATTCCAATGAATTGTTATTCCAAGCGCTTTTGTAATAATGCGAAAATTATGTACACGCACTAACACGTCTCAGCAAGTGTTGTTGTTAGCGCGCTGAGAAAAAAGAACAAACAATATATTCACACTTCCAGCACACAGCATGACCGGAATGTTTTGCAGATTTTTTTTATCATACTTTCCAGTAGTGTGGCTTACATCACAAGAGGTTTATTCACGTGGACTGATTGGCTCAGCCTTGGTGAGCTTTCGAAGATCATTGAACTGTTAGTTTGGATTTTACTTCACAATACTTCACGAGTGCACCTGAATGTTTCCTAAATTATAGTTTGAATGAGTTTTTGAAACGTTTGTTTTTCTTTCAATTATTATAGATATGCACAGTTTGTGGTTTCGAGTTGATTCACTTTTTCAGTCATTTGATTGAGTATTTTTTTATGTAAATAAGTTAATTGTAACGCACGTGATTCGTTTGATAATATTTGTGTTGAGTTATTTGATTAGCTCTATTTTTTTCTGTATAAAATTGTAAATGGCTCGATTTCAGTTATGAGAATTTGTTGCAAGTAGTTGAGCGACGAATAGTTTATAAACTCAAACTGTATTGGTCTTAAAAGACGGTGGTTTGCCTTCTGATTGTATGATTACATTTATAAGAACAGACAATTTGATGTAGACGAGATAAACCGCAGATCATATCAATTATTATGATATGTTAACTGATATCTTCTTCATTTCGTTACGTCATTAATTTAATTTCAAACACTAACTTACTTTTTAGACTTATCAAGTGAAGGTAACGATTTTTTTAATTCCTTTATTTCTATCGTTTCAAACATTACAAACAGTCTTTTTTATATCTGGGTGTCATCAAAACACAATCATCAAAATTTGGTAAAATTAAATAAAGCTTTTATTAACATTTTGTCAACAATATATTACATTTCATTTACCAAAGCAGTTCAGATTTTTTACAGGTGAGTTGATTTCACCTTCTAAGAGTAAAAATACGCTTAGAATTAACTGAACATAACTTAATCTAAATATATAACGCAGTAATCCTGACAATAGAAAGATTACAACGATTTTATTATTAATTTTTATTTTCGACATTTGTTCCAATGTTTAAACATTGTAGAATATCCAATGTAACTCATTAGTACTATATCAGGGAGGAAGCTTCAGAATCATTATCAAAATTTTATTTTGAACACTCTGCATCCCTTCTTCCTGATTTTCGACATTTGTTCCAATGTTTAAACATTGTAGAATATCCAATGTAACTCATTAGTACTATATCAGGGAGGAAGCTTCAGAATCATTATCAAAATTTTATTTTGAACACTCTGCATCCCTTCTTCCTTCTTGCTTGTCCTTAAGACAAACTTTCGATTTTCTATTAATAAGTGGATACAGATATTTTATATATTTGTTACATTCGGCTTGATTGCCCTCAATGTGATTTTTGAAAGTTAAATTTTCATCTAGCATGAGTCCTAGATACTTAAGTTCATCTGACCAATTTATTGGAACCCCTCTTAGCGTGACAACATGTCTACTTGAAGGTTTCAAATAAAGAGCTTTTGGTTTATGTGGGAATATTATTATTTGAGTTTTGGAAGCATTAGGAGAAATCTTCCAATTTTGCAAGTATGAAGAAAAAATATCCAAACTTTTTTGCAATCGAGTACAGATGACACGCAGGATTTGTCCTTTGGCGGAGAGGCCTGTGTCATCCGCAAACAAAGATTTTTGATATCCCTGAGGTAACTCAGGTAAGTCAGATGTGAAAACATTGTATAATATTGGTCACAAAATGCTACCTTGGGGAACAGCAGCTCTTACAGGAAGTCTTTCAAATCTGGAGTTGTGATAATTAACCTGAAGTGTACGATTTGACAGATAACTTTGAATTTGTCTAACAATGTATGTTGGAAAATTAAAGTTTTTTTTAATTTTACGATCAAACCTTCATGCCAAACACTGTCGAATGTTTTTTTTATGTCTAGAAGAGCAAGACCAGTAATAGCCTTCAGATTTGTTGGAACGGATCAAATTTGTTAAACGTAAAAGTTGATGAGTGGTCGAATGTCCATGGCGGAATCCGAACTGTTCATTGGAAAAAAATGAATTTTCGTTGGTGTGGACCATCATTCTGTTCAAAATAACCTTTCCAAAAAGTTTACTGATGGAGGAAAACAAACTGATTGGACGATAGCTAGAAGCTTCTGCAGGATTTTTGTCTGGTATTAACATTGGAACAACCTTAGCATTTTTCCATTTGTCGAAAAAATATGCTAATTGAAAACATTTGTTATATATATCAACTAAAATGATAAGCTACTTTCTAGAAGTTTCTTTATGAGGATATAAAAATTTCCATCATCGCCAGGAGCTATCAAATTTTTGAATGTAATAATAGTTCTCACTTCTTCTTAACCAGTCTCCCAGGCATTTTCGAAAACGTTCTCTTGATTGAGAATATATTTGAAGTCCTGAGTAACTTGATTTTCAATTGGACTAGTAAGCCCTAAATAAAAATTGTGCGCGCTTTTAAACTGCATAGCAAGTTTTTGAGCTTCTTTGCAATTGGTTAGTGATGACTTTTTTTTCTCTTCCAAAGTCGGTATTGGCTTATGAGGTTTTTTCTTAATTTTAGATAATTTCCAAAAGGGCTTAGAGCCAGGGTCCAATTGAGAAATTATATTTTCAAAATTTTTGTTTCTTAATTGTGCAAAACGTTTCTTGATTTCTTTCTGCAAATCCTGCCATATAATTTTCATAGCAGGATCGCGAGTGCGTTGAAATTGCCTTCTCCTCACGTTTTTAAGACGGATCAAGAGTTTAAGATCATCGTCTATAATCACAGATTCACATTTCGGAATAGCAATGCAATGGATATTTGAAACGTAACAGGAACATGATAAGAATCAAAATCAGCAGGAGTAGCTTATTGGCTACAAAGAGGACTACAAAGAGAAGACCAAAGCAATCCTGAAGAGTACTCATTAAATAAAATTATGCCGTTGGAAATACTTTGAGGTGTTTGGCATTGAAGTCATCAATGACAAAAATATTTGACTTATTACGAGTCAATTTTCGCAAGTCAGTTTTGAGCGAATTAATTTGATGTCCAGAGCATTAAAAAGGCAAATAGGCAGCTATGAAAGCATATTGACCAAGCAGTGTTTCAACAGAAACACCTAAATTTTCAAAAACTTTAGTTTCAAATGACGAAAACAGTTAATGTTTTATACGCCTATGAATGATGATTGCAACTCCCCCACATGCCCCACCAAGTCGATCATAAGGATAAACAAAAAAGTTTGGGTATCTTTTGAGTTTAGATCCAGGTTTGAAATATGTTTCGGTAATAACTGCTAACTGCTACGAGCATTTCAATTTAAAATATTTAAATTGTTATTAGTTGGATTCATTAGAAAAACGTAATACAATAACAATTTGGTTAGTAAATTTTACACCAACTTGGACTGCTTAAGTCATAGAGGAGGCTTTGAACATTGCATCAATCATTAGATTCAATTGTTCAGTAAGAAAATTAAAATCAGAGGCAGCATATCACTTGAAGTGAGTACATTTGATGGTTTTCCGTTAGAATTTTCGGGGGGTTTTCCATTTGATTTGAAACAAGTAGAATGGGTACTCATAGTACGAATAGGGGAGGAGTTCAAATTACCTGCTACGATATCGGCAAAGGATTTTCCGTAGGTAGATACATTCGAAATTAAAAGATTCGAACGGCTACCCTACGGATTAAAATTAGTTTGTGAATGAGCATGATTCTGATCTTCCTGATGGGTATGATTCCTAATCAAGCGATCGTTAACTGAAAAATAAGCGTTGTTCGCAACTCTACCAGGGCGTGCCCAAAAATTTGACTAATGATTGCCCCCGCAATTTGAGCATATGAACTTGTTGGTATCTTCCTTCACTGGACAGACGTCCTTAGCGTAAGAAGAACCTCCGAGAAATCATGCATTTAGCATCCATACGACAATTTGTTGTACCATGACCCCACTTTTGGCACCGACGGCACTTAGTGGGGTTCTGGTAATTTCATCCAGATTTCTGGAAATGTTCCCACGTCACACGGACATCGAACATAAGGTTTGCTTTTTCTAAAGTTTTTATGTTATTCAGTTCTTTTTTGTTAAAGTGATCTAAATAATGTTCTTGAGAAAGCCCTTTCCAAACAATGATGGATTGAGTTCTCTTTTTCATAATGATTACTTGGACTGGGGAAAATCCAAGTAAATCATTTATTCCATTTTTGGTCTTTTCAGGTGACTTATACCGTTTTGTCTCAAATTCCGAACAGACTCATATTCCGAACACTCGGTTTTTGTATGGCGATTTGGTTGAAATGTTTCGCTGAAATATGTCACCAAATAACAAGGAAATGGCAGTCAATTGCAATTCAATTTTAACGTCTCCAATATAATTTATACCGCGCGAGTAGTGATGATTCTCTAGTTTGAAACCAGTAGAATCAGCTCAGATTAATTTATTATCAAAATTATTCATTTGAATACGGTTTATTCGTGCTGTTCGGAATTTGAATCAAGGTGTTCGGAATATGAGACAGAATAAACACAGTGTTCGGCATTTGAAACAAAATGTTGTTCCGTACTTTTACGTAAAAACAATACTAAAACTAATTAAATCAACATTATTATTGGTACACCCAACAGCTAACAGTTAGGCTTTGCGAAGAAATTAAAATTTACACAAATATAAGCTATTTTATGCCAATCAGATGCATTTGAAGTCACTGTTGGCCTTAAGTGTTCGGAATATGAGTCAAAACGGTAGTCACTTGAGAGACCTTCAAGACAACTTTGAACAAACGTTCTGTTTTGTCGTCATAAGTAAAAAAATTGTTCTTCTTCGCTTCAAGATGTTTGAGAAGAAGCTCACGATCTTCAAGAGTTTCCGACAAAACGCGGCAGTCTTGTTTCTTTGTTGATTTGGAAGGAAACCTTGATTCCCCTAATGGAGTTCAAGATCTTCGCCTAAAGACTCCCCCAGATCTAAGCGACTTTTTACGGCGACAGCGACAAACAATCGCAGCGATTTCGCTGATGTTTCGCTGCATGCACTGTTTGATGAGCGCGTCTTAGCCACAGCGATGCGATTTTGCTGCGATTCGCGTCGTGTCAATCAAGATGGTTCCATAGAAGAGTGCTTGAAGCGACGCAACAACGAAATTGCGACGATTATTTGTCGCTGTCGCCGTAAAAAGTCGCGTAGATTTGAGGGAGCCTTAAATCCTTCAAATTTAAGACTGACCACGATAGGCGGCCCCCTTTGTTTCCTCACTTGAATCAAAGAACTTGAGCCAGAGCCTGCTTCGATTTGATGTTCGGAAAATTTGTATAAAGTATCGAACTGATGGCTCATTTTGATGCAATTATCAACATTAACCATTTAACTCTTACTTTTGTTCGAGGTTGGAACTATGTTTAGTTAATTTACGACTGAAGAAGTTAGCTCCTATGAAAAAGTTTTTTATCCCAAGACGGTGTTCAAGAAGGATTACCTCCACTAGCTTTTGATAACGGATCAAACGAAAAATCGAAGGCACGATTCCATAGCTTTTTTGTACATAATTGTGTAATTATGAGACTATTAGATTTCTAATAATTTGTTGTTTAATCTGCTTTGAAACATTCGTGTTTTAATCCTTTTTTAATCTTGCCGAATAAACATGTTTCAACACATTTTTAAATCTATTTCTTAGCGTTTGCTCTACATCACTGTTTGTCTGTTCTTAAAAATCATCAAAAGTAGTTCGATTCTTAAAATTTCAATTTTTTTGTGTGCGTTACATTTTTGGAAGTTTTTGTTTACCGATTTGCTAAGCATTCTTTTTGTCTATTTTTTTTTCTTACAGGTCCGTTTAATTGGCTACTGAAATTTTTGTTAAGTTTCAATCTTATTCGAAACAGTGAATCTCAACCCCTCGAGAATGATAGTGGTTTCTTCCCCCATAGTGCATTCCTCCGAATTGTTATGTGAAGCCTTAAAAATATATTTCAACATGCTAACGAAACTTTGAGGCTAGGTTTATACACGATCCCTTTTCTACACTTCAATACACTCTAGCGAACAACACTCATAGCGCATCCTAGTTTTCCGTACGATACGATAGATTATCACATGCACACGGAGAATTAAAATCGAACCAACATCTACCAACTCACATAACCTCTTTCGTTTGGTGTTGTTGGTAAAAGCTCAATCTCTATACATCTTCCATATCGCTACATTCAACTAATTTCACCGACGTGCGTTTTTCGAATCAGAATCGTTTCAAAACAAGCAACAGATTGAACAAGTCTGGCTTCGCAAGCAAACAATCAGCCACTGAGTACCAATAACCCACCACCACGAATATCACCCTACACTCTAACTGAGTACAATATCCGGTCACGTAAAAACACTGAACTGTTCGTACAAGTTTCACAAAGCGGAAACCCACCCACCAGAGATAATCAGCCGAGGGATCCGAAAGCATTGCACAGCACACAACTTCACCTCTATCCAAATGTAGGTTCTCTCACGTTTACCCGAAACTTATCACCCTCAACTTCTTCCGTTCATTGCGATATGCCACACCAGAAAGACTTCTTATCTCTTCTTACAAACTGACAGCAAAACAAACAGCTTTTCGTCGTTACGTTCCCCATTACCTACCCATCTCGCTTGATTAGTTTCCGCAAAACATGCTTACATGAACTGTTCTCGAACCGTGGAGTGTTTCCTCATCTAGCAAAAAAAAAAACGAATTAGAGGTGTCCCTTGCCATACAACTGTATTCAGTTTCTCTTAGATTTCTTTTTCTGTATTCGAACAAAGAACCTATATCTAACTATAGGCTAAATCCTTGTTCCCATCTCCTGAAAACTGTGACCAACTGGAGCAGAGGGTGCATGCCAAGAGAGCCACAACAAGGGACAAATGCTATGACCTTACCCAATCTTACCCATAAATGAGTCCCCCCTAATCGATAGTGCTACAATGTCTTTACGGCGGAACGATTGCCCTAGATTTGTTCTGTTTTGGTGTCCTTCTTTCCAATTGTTGTGTCCAACTTAATGTTTTGCTCTGTTTGGCGTCGTACGGAACAACTGGAAACAGATGCATCTTAATTTGTTACGTCCTTGATTCGATTCAAGATGGAGGGTAAGATTAATGGATTGATGTGACGTTTGACCCTAAACATTTTGTTATGTACCATGACTGGGATTTGTAACGGAATCAAGAAGCGTGTTAGATACTAGATATTCCGGGTTATAGGCCGTGAAGATGGTCCAATGACTTACCTAACATATTTCGAGAAAACTAGAAACCAGAGAATATTTAATAATTAACCTTCATCTAGCCAACATACTTTTCACATATTTTTGTTCTAATTTTATCGGAAAACTCCTCAAGTTTATGGTTCAAAGAAAATGGAAATATTGTCAAGGTGGTTCCGGAGTTATTCCAGATTGTCTTGGGTTACCAAATTGGTCATATCATCTATTCAACAGATATCTCAAAAACCTGATGAGCTAGTTTCATCGGCAATGTTGTTCAGTAGTTCAAAGGCTCTCTGGCAGTGACAACCTTGATGGAAATTCATCCGCTAGGCCGCGCAATAACATTTTCTTCAATCTTCTATGCCTCGAGATTTTGATACGCTAGAAGGTTACTGTTTTCGACAAAGTTGTTCAGCAGATCAAGGACTATCTAACAGTGTTTAACCTGATTCGAAATTCATCCGCTAGACGTGACTTGTTACAAATTTTCTTCAATCTTGCGTATCCCAAGAATCTAATGAGCTAGAAAGCTGGAAATTTCGGTAAAGTTATCTATCAGAGTAATGCCTATCTGGCAGTGACAAAGCCATACTTGGAATTCATCCGCTAAGTGACGCTTGTAACAAATTTTCTTCAATCTCCTGTATCTCAAGAATCTGATGAGCTAGATGTCTCCGGCAAAGTAGTTCAGCTGAGCGAGGACAAACCTGAATTCTGAATTCATCCGCTAGATGGTACTAGTAAGATTTTTCGATATTTTGATGAGCTAGTAGGTTGGTGACAGTAACAAGTAGGAATCCATCCACTAGTGGGCACTCATAACATTGTTTTTTTTTTATCCGAGAAATTGAAATCTCGATCCTTTAAGCGAATAGGTTGGTGTCTTCGATAACGACGTTCAGCAGATCAAGGACTATCTGACATTAACAAACCTGATTGGGAAATCATCCAATAGGTGGCAGATAGTTGTGATTTTTTTCATCTTCTATTTCTGAAGATCCTTGTAAGTTAAAAGGTTGGTGTCTTCAGCAAAGTTGTTCAGCATGTAAAGGGCTATTAGGGCAGTGGCAAATATGATTGAAAATTCGTCCGATGCATGGCGCTAGTAACAAATTATCTTCAATTTTATGTATCTCAAGACCCTGATAAGCTACAAGTTTGGTCTCTTCAGCAAAGTTTTAGACCATCCACTAATAGGTGCTTTTTTCAATATTATAATTTATGTTATCTATGCCTTATCTTGAAACTTTCAGGGAATGAACTAATACATATGGATTATGTTTCGGCATGATTACTTTATTCAATGCCCATTTTAGCCTTCGCTGAAAGCGCGCATCTTTCCCTTAAAACCCCTCATTACATTTTGTGCAATGGTGGAGCCAACCTTATTGGTCACTTTCATCAATGTTTTCTTTGATTCCAACTCGTTTTTAACACTTCAGTTGTCGCGCTGTTGTGTTTTGTACAACATAGCTGAAAACCAATCCAACGTCGATCGCGTTGATAATGATATGATGCCAGATCCGGCCAAAATAATGTTTCGCCTCCGTGAGAACGCAGGAAGAACAACTGATGCTTCTGGAGGCACTCGATGCGATAAGTTTCGCTGTTGATGGTACCGCTGTAATGTACGGTTTACTTAGTTTACCGCATTGGCAATTTGTCCGGTTTACTTAGTTTACCGAATTTGTCAATTTTTTCTTCCTTATGTCTTCTGGAACATCAAACCGTGATTTGACGTAGAACTTCAGCACCAGTATCTGCATTGCGTCCGCCTTGAATGTAAGTTTCATCATCCATGACCACACATTTTGGCTTCGTTAAGGTGAAGATGAATCGAAGCCAAACTTCAAATTTAAAAAAACACAAATCAGGGGAACCGTACACTCGTTTCTAGCACCACCAGCTAGTGACCAATCGATTAAGTTTTCAGCTCAAACGGATGTAAGGTTCTCCAGGTTTGTGCTCTTGAAAATTTGAGGTTTGGTTTCGATTTATCTTCACCTTAACCTCTCTTGATACAGTTTATTTACGCGGGATTTGGTCGTCGTGTTTTGTTGATCACGCCGGTTCAGTGCCTTCCGGACCTTGAATACCCGAAGCTCAGCTCGTTAAATAGTTTGCTGAACGAATCAAGCGGAACACTTGGCCTTCAGAGCCGCGTCACGAATCGAAAGGTTCAGATTACGCTTGAAATAATCTAACACCTTCCGGGCCATCACAGGGTCAGCTTTCTTCGATTGTCTTTCACTTCCAGCCCGCCGCTCGGTCGTCTGGGACTCTTTAAAAGATTATACCACCCGAGAGACAGTTGTATGGGTGATTCTCAGTTGTCTTCCGCACGGTGTCTTTGTGGAGCAACTTTATAACAAAAAAATAGGTAAGTGTGAAATTTCGAACTAAAAACAATTAGACTTTGCTCTTTCATTTGCGACCAAAATCAAAATAATCGGTCGGGGGGTCCAGAACATTTTTTTTTATTTTGTGTGAAGTATTCATGGATATGTGTTTTTTTACCGACACACATTGCGTTGAACATAGATACGGGACAAACTGCAAGATCAAACCATTTGAACACCTTGGCTTGGAAGATAAAGTTGTTCTTGCTCAAAAGAGCTGTAATAAGCATATATGACATATGATATACGCATAATTGCAAAACTGTCTCAAACGTCATTTTAGTTATTGTCCACGAAAAACCTTGAAAATCGTACTTAATTTGGTCATAATGATGTAAGAAGTTATTAGGAAATATTTTTAATAGGTGAAGATGCTTCGATATCAAACCTCGAATTTTCAAGAGCTTGTTTGTAGATTTGTATCTTGAGAACCTGACAACCTTTTGCGTTGAACATTTTATTGATTAGTCGCCACCAGCGAGTGACCAGTGAGTCACCGGTTGTCTGCTTCTCTAGACTTGTGCTTTTGAAAATTCGAGGTTTGGTTTCTATGTATATTCACCCTTAAAACCAATGATAACCGAGTGTGTAGTTCGTTGTTATTAAGCAGATAAACGGACCAAAATAAAAACTGTCACCGCTGGGAGACAGAGGACGATCTTCTCTTCGTCGTAGCATTGTGAAATAAAGTGTAAATCTATTCGTTTGCTCAGTAATAACAAGCTATGGCTTTTAGAACGAGATCATAAATTATGCGAGATTTCTCTTTTTACTCGTTACAAAAGTGACTTATCCGCCTTTCAAACAACACAATCAGTTATTCGAATTAACTAGTAGAGAGCTTCGCATGTGATAAACCTTGTTATAAGGCATGTAATATACTTGCCCCATGGTGCTGAAAAATACGCTAATTTGGATGGTATTTGAGAAGTTTCAAATCTTATATTTTTTATGTTACTTTCTTTATGGCACAATGCTTATGAAAAGATCAGAAACTAACATCATGAGGCTAAAATGGGTTTGGGATTTTTGTACTTGTTTGCAGTACTATAACCCCATATTAACCCCTCTACCGCCTGCTTCATTTTTTCAAAATATTCAAATCGCGATAACTTTTTTGTTTCTCAATATTTTTGAAAAAAAAATCCACAACTTCTCAAAAGCTCTCTTATTTTCAGAATCTGTATCGGTTTTGAGCATTGGTCATCTATATTCGGAGATATTCCAAAATTCCTTGGGGGACCGTAATTATCTCTGGCTACAGATTTTTTCTCATATTCGGTTATTCGCTTTTCAAAACTAAACTTTGATGGAAGTCTATTGTGAGGAAATTAAACAAATCGGTGTAACTGTTTTTGAGCAATGAGCTTTTATGTTTTTGGTACCACTCTAGCCGTAACGAGAGCTTGAAATCTTCTTAAAACATCATATTGAAATTTTATATGGGAAGTGTCGGTCCCCCAAGGAACTCCGAAATATTTTTAAAATAAGTTGACCAATGGTCAATACCGACATAGATTCCAAAAGTAGAAGAGTTTTTTGAGAAGTTGTGAAAAAATGGTGGAAAAATATAGAGAAACAAAAAAGTTATCGCGATTCAAATATATTTTTGTGCTGGAAAAATGAAGCTGCCGGTAGAGGGCTTAAGTTAAATAATAGCAAACAAACTAATGAATATCTCTTCTGCTGTCTGTCGAATTGAATTTCTCTCTTCAGCATATTTCTTTATTATGGTTTCAAGAATGAGCTTTTACAATGGGATAATAAGTTTGTACTTACATTAAAGTACAAGCGTGTTTGGAACATACCTCAAAATTTCTTCATAGTAATTTCCATATAAACCTACATTGTCTTTGGGCCACCTTAAATCACCACCTAGAAAGCTGCGAATTTCACAGAACACTATTTTTATAGTAAGGATAGTAAGGAACATATGTGAGATTGAATTCTCAAACATTTTTTAAATTTTGAACCGCCCCAATGTACATAAACACATAAATAGGCAAATTCAAACATATGTGCAAGTCTCTCGAAATAAAAAAAAATTACTCTGGATCCCCCGACCGATTATTTTGGTTTTAGCAGCAAATGAACGCGAGAAACCTAGACTTTATTGTGGAGAAGTTTCAGACTTACCTATTTTTTGTAATAAACTTGTTCTACGAAACACACCGTGTCCGATGTATCTCATGCTCGCAGTCGGATATTCCATGACGGTGAGCTTAATTCTCCGGCGATTTTCTTATTGTTTCGATTTCATCTCAATAATCATTGAATCGAATGTTATGAAATTTTGCACATGTAAACAATACACTCTTATCTAGTTATACCCAGATTTTCATCAATTTTTACTCAGGGGCAAAAAATTTACAAACGGATAAAAATGGTGCATTTTTTTCGAGTACAGGCCTTAATCTAGAAGATTGGTGACAGTTAAAAGCATGAAATTATTCACTAGCTGGCACCAGTGACATTTTTGAAGAGCTTCTCTATTTCAAGGACCTGATGAACTAAGAGATTGATATCTTCAACAAATAATATTCAGCAGTTCACCTGATAGTAAAACAATTTGTTTAAATTTTGTTCGTTTAGTGCCGCTACCATATGTTTAGAAACATTTATATCTCAAGATCCTTATAAGCTAGAATAAACGTAAGATTCGGATTTGTTTCTTCGTACAGCAAAATAGCGCTTAACTCAAATATATGGTGATGTGCCACAAGCTCACTTGTAGCGCTCGTACCGCTTTTGCTCGAGTTTAGCCTTTGCGCACTAACGCCACCTTGTTTCCGTCAGGCAAAGTATTAGTTAGTTATTTTTAGCATTGGGCGTTAATGTTCGCAGCACTATGTTTAAAATTGATAATTGTTCTAATTGTCTTGTCTGTGCTAGAATGTCGATGTCAACGGCAGAACTGTTTCGACGAAAAACATCTTTCGTATCGTAATCTTAAATTGAATCAAATTTTGTATGCTGAATGGCCTGATAATTTTGAACAATTAGACATAAGCATAATTTGAACTGTTCCGCAAAACTAGAATTACGCTTGTTGTATATACTTTAAATAGACTACCGTTTCAATATACATCTTGAACGTCAGCTGCGCAATCTGAGTAGCAGTATATGCCTAGTTTATCACATACTATGTTAAGGATAACCATAAACTTGTTTAAAATATGACATGAGTCATAAAAAAATCTTCGGGAGTCGATGTTATACTTTTCCACAAATATTGTAAACACTATGGGATTCCTACAATGCCCAATTTATACTACTGCGTCTATATAAGACAAATATTGCTTAAAAAATCCTAATATTTTTTCAAAGCAATTATTTTTAGAAACAATTCAATATTTGAAAAGTTTGTCACCACCAGATATTTCTCGATCAGCTTAACAACTTCACCGAATTTAGCAACCTTCTAGCCCATCAAAATCTCGAGATATAGAAGATTGAAGAAAAATAATATTAGTGCCACCGTGCAGATGTATTTTAATCAGGTTTGTCACTGTCAGTTCTTGATCTTCTGAACAACTTTGCCGAAGCCACCTACCATCTAGCTCCTCAGATTCTCAAAATATCTGTTGAATGGATGATATGGTCAATTTTGGTATCCCATGACAATCCGGAACCACCTGAACCATATTATCAATTTAAGCACCAGTACCATATTCCCAATTTAACAAAAAAAAAATGTATGCACATTTTTTATGTGTTTTTCAGCATGTGAAAGGTATGTTGGTTAGATGAAGGTTAAACATGAAGTCACATTTGTATTTTTGACTTGATTAACGAGTCATTTGTTGTTTTCCAATCTCAGCCCTACATTATGGATTAGAAATAGGTCCTTGAAGGATTCTTATGAGGTTTTGAGATTTTTTTAACAATATCCGGTTTCCTTGAGAAAACTTCAACTTTTGAGAATACCTTGAAAACAACTTGGAAACTCCTGGCATCTCTGTAAACCATGTTGAAGCCCTACAAATTGCCTAACGATGTTTTGAAAGCTTTTTGTTAACACTCGATTTCAAGATCATTTTGTAAGTTCCTTGGGAATATCTTGGAAACCCTTGAAACCCTCGAAGATTAATTCATTTAAATTTGTGGTTGCGCTCTTCAGCAAACTTTTAGCATATGTTATTTTGAACAACTTTGTCGATGACACTTTTGATCTTACTCTTCATTTGAGCTAGGTAAATTGATTTTGAAAGTTTTAACCCTAACCCGAAAAATCAGTTATTGTGGTCTAACTTTTTTATTTTCAGTTTTACGTGAATGTGGTCTTCAGAAGAGTTGCAGAGGAAGTAATGGTACACATTTTTTGCTGATTATTGCAAGTTTGTAATTCTTGTGATTTTGAAGTTATAAGCAAATTTAAGTGAAAAACTATGAGATCTTTAGATGCCCATAATTCATGGAGTTGGTTTGAGCTTTTTTTTCTTTTAACGGCATTCGAAAGGCCAAACAATAGGCAAATTTTGCTGCAAAAACTGTGAGAACGTTATTTTTGAGAAAAGTCATATCAAAAATACACTTAGAAAACTCGAAATTAGCCTGTAACTCACAAGATTTTAAATTTAACGGCGTGAATTCAACTAGATCTTACTTATTATATCATTATAACTCAATGTTTATGTGTCGTATTATTAAAATTTTGCAACTAAAGTTGGTGTGTGTTATATTTTTGTTAGCAAAAAAAATTTATGACGCGGTTCTTATGAAAAATGTTAAACTCGGTGGAAAACAGTTTTTTTTACTAATTTGGCCTTATTTTACCAATAACTCGAAAATAGTAAGCTGTGGAATTTTGACGTCTTGGAGAGAGTTGTTTATTTCATCAAAACGAATAACTTTGCTGAACATGCCAAGTCTCTAGATCGTCACAGTAAAAGGTTAGATTGTGGAGCAACCTATTCGGACGATTTACGAATTATCCAGTTGTGTCAGTAGATGGTCCTCGTTGTTACAACATACTTTGCCGAACACACCAAATTCCGGAAATGCTTCGTTACCGAGTTATTATTTTTTTCCCGCCAGATTGCGTCCCTGGCCCATAGTGCATTGAGTCGAAAGTACATTTGGTCGAAGGTACATTTGGTCAAATGGCTGTAGAATTTTTCCGTCGAAGGATGATTTTTGAATGATTTATCAAAAAATTGTTTTGTTTAACTGATATAAAACCGAACTAGAATTCTTACACACGTTTATTTTGGGCCAAAAGTTAATAACGAGTTTATCTACATGGTAATTATTACCTACACTTTTCAACGTGATTGGTATATGTATTAGTGTCCATAGAGGATAAATTATTCTTGTAAATGTTCTTATTTCTCAATATTTTTTGGCTAGATAACAGGAAGATGTTCAAAGGTAATTGTATATATTTATTGCTCAACGTTGGAAGCAAAATGATCTATTGAATTTATTATTCATTAAAAATGTCATCATTCTTTGAAAACATCGTCCTAAATATTTTTGTGGCTCAGTTATTGGAATATTAAACATTGTTGAATACATTATTCTTTTGAAATATCATCATTCATTATAGATAACTGCTGTTTTTATCCAATGACAACTTCCAGTGTGAGTGCTTGGAACATTTATTAAATATCAAGTTTTTCTGCGTACAATCAAAAGTTTCACCTGTTGGATACGGTTATCTTCTCAAAGTGAATTATTGATGTAATGTGACTTCCAGCTTAATTGCTAAATTACTTTCCTTGAGAAAACATTTAGCATGAATTTTATTAATAACGAGATAATAATTAATTCAATCAAAAATAATCCATCAAGAGAATTTCGTTTATCATGTGTACCGAACATGCTGTCCTCTTTTTCAATAACACTTTTATTTTGTATTAGCGTTAGAATGTTCCTCTGTGGAATAACTGAAAAATCGCTATTCGACTAAATATCATATACTTCTCAAAGTATTGAAATTCTTTTCGATCAAATGTCCATTCGACGAAACGTCCATTCGACCAAACTTACTTTCGACTAAACGTCATTCGACCAAACGCCATTCGACTAAATGTCATTCGACCAAATGTCATAAAATTTTGAAAAAGAGCCATTTTTTTGCCTTTTAAATTTTGAATGAATTTTGATGCTCTTTTAAAATAAAGCCTCTCAACCAATTTTTAATTAATTTTAGACTTTTTTTCAAAAATGTTGTTAATACTTTCTTGACTCGTTCTCGTTGCGTATTCAATTCTCTTTCATGATAAAGATGTATCGAAGCCAAACCTTGAATTCTCAATACTGGAGAACCAGACAACGGATCAAACTGAAAATTTGGTTGATTGGTCACCAACATGGAGTGACCAATCAAACAAGTTTTGAGCTCGAACCGCTATCTGGTTCTTAAGATTTGGTATCTGGAAAATTTGAGGTTTGGCTTCGATTTATTTTCATCTTAATCTCTTGGGTTCTCTCTTATCACACTCTCGCGTATCAAACGATGCGCACTTTATTTTTCACTTGTTGCTTTTCCGACTCAATCTGGACTCTCTCTCGAAACATGGACTTGATTCAAACTCAACTACCGCATTCTTGATTCCCTCAAGATATAGACTTTGTTCCAATAGGTGTAACTCTTAACTCACACTTAAGAATCATTTCATCTATTTTTTTCTATCTCTTTTATCCGTTTCGAGGCTCCTCTGATTCTCCCCCGACATAGGTTCTTGTCTCAGTCTCGACTTCATCCGAAATCGCTTTCAACTTCTCTCTTATCAAATGAGACTTACACTCGACGTATTCTTGTTTTTTTTTTTTCATTTAGGTTTAAATTTAATTCAATTCATGTTCCACTCAAGACCAAGACTCTCTTAACTCACTCTTGACTGTCACTTGATTCTCTTTCCTTTTGCTTTTGAAAAAGGTGTTAAACCTTTCTTGGCTCCTTTTCGTTTCGTTTTAGATGCTAGACTAAATTTGGGAACACTCCTGCCTCAGTTTTTGATCAACATTTACTAACGTTCTACACAGTCTTGATTACCTTACAAATTATGTTTAATTCACTCCAGTATTTCTTCCAATACGCTCTCGTAGCAATCTGGTCTCACTCTTCAGGCTCTCTTGATTCTCTTACGACTGATTTACCCTTGCCGTTAGACTTGACTAGAAAGTTGTTGGGACTTTTCTGGCTTACTCTCGACTCACACTTGATGAACCTTTGACATTTTTTTCATCTGCAATCACTATTTTCTCCTACTAAGGGTTCATACACAATTTTCATAACGCTGAAAATGGTAATTTTTAACACCTACCCCCCCTCGACACACTTTGGATTCACTCTCAAATTATTCTGTAGTAGTTCTTGTACTCATTTCAAAAGGTCAAAACTCACCCTAATTCCGTAGTTAATGCTCTTTTGAATTATTCTCGACACTATTAGGAAACTATCGATTGATTCTTGTTTCAATCTAGACTTACTTTTGATGAACTACAAGTTCATTTTCCGTTTATTTGACTTTTGGCCTTATCTCATAACTCCTTGTTTTGAATGATTTTTGATTTGTTTAAATAAAATGAAATCATGAAGTTGCGGCTCCTTATCTGCTCCAGTTCGTCTTCTTTTTTTAAAACCAGCAGCAAAATATTTTTAAGGAACATTAAAGGTACATAAGTTTACTATTCATCTTTATCAAGCGAGATGACCCAACCACTCCCGGATATACCATTATTTAATTAGCCTCACAAAAAGCAACTCACAACATCATCAGTCATAATGCACAACAAAAAGCGACCTTCGCGATTTTTCGTCCAGCAATTTCCATCTTAATGGTTCTGTGTTTTAGGATTTAATCATTTTTTACGACATTCACCCACTCCAAAGAGCCTGCATTTGCTTGCACACAAACACTTGCCGCACACTCGCACAGACTCACACTTTTTCGGAGGATTTTTCTCCGCTCACAATGAAACACTAATTTAGCAACTTAGCTTTCCAGGCTTCGCTTATGCAAATTAAAAATCATAAAAAAACGCACGGGAAAGCACCGTTTCCGTTCAATGCGCTTTGGCTGGTGTAAAAGTGGCTTTAAGCTTTAGGTTTGCTTCTTTGCCTTCTTGTTTTCCTCATCCTCGATGTTACTGTTCCACTAAACCAGAGGATTCTGTCAGAGAATTGCTGATTGATCATCTTGAAGCACTTCAATTAATTAGGTTAGATGAGCTGTAGAAAATCGAGATTACTTCACGCAGATTGAAAAGAAGATGTTAGGACTGAAGTAGCTTCTGATTAAGTTAATGCTCGATAGGAGAATCCAATGAGTGCAGGCGTAGTAAATTTGATTAAATAACGTGATAAATGAATTACTTTCAGTATTTTTATGTTATAGATTGCAAAAACATAATCGATTGTTTTCATTGTATTAAAATGCAGCTTGAGTTTAAATAGGCCTAAAGCTAGAGAGATCACATAATTAGCCCTTCAGAAACTTCTCTCACCTTGCGTACAGAAAAGGTGTCCCAAAATATTTCTTTGTCAGAAATTTTGGGACTCAATCTCCAAACGGTGGGTATGTAAGGATTATTCACAAAAGTTGGTCTGTCTTATAAAATTTCAACAGGACTTTTAAATGTAATTTCTCTCATACTTCTCTCATTGTTCATAACAAACTTGCCTACCGTTTGGGGGTCTGGCCTCAAGTTTTCTAGATAGTGTAATTTTGTAACACCCTGGTCTCCACTTAAACCTAACGGAAAGCTTCCATTTTATCGACTTAAACCGCCTCGCTTATAGTGTACGTTTGTTTCGTTTCCAATGCGCGTCGCCCACTCCGAGTAGAGCTTTCGCGTGAGCACGCTGCCGCCAAAGCCAATACCGCCGATCAAGCGCAGTGATCAAACGATGGCAACGCCAACTCGGGACTGTTCACCGAAGCAGCGGCCGGCTCTTAGCACCAGCAGTGCCGGGAGCTTTAGCACGCACACCTCGACGTCTTCGCTCTCGTCGTCATCGCTGTCGCCGTCACCCTTTCATCATTACCACCATCAGCAACACCATCAGCAGCAGCAACAATCGTTGCATTACTCACATTCGCATCTCAATCAGCATGCTTCTTCATCTTCGGCGGGACCGACCACGGCTCCGACCAGTGCCAATTCGCTCGAGTCGGCCTTTTCCTTTGCTGGCGGTAGGTTTTATTTATCGGTTCTGTTCGGGTTTTGTTCTGTTCGTAGTGTACATTGACACTTCATTGACTCGCTGTTCCCATTAGGGGTCACCTAGTGATACCCGTAGATCTAGATCATAAGGATAGCGAGCTGATAACACATATTGGACCATACTTCACCACATTTACACTAAACTATTGATCAAATCATGAGTGGTTTGTTAGGTTATTGATTCTGTGGGTGTTTTTGTTTGAAAGTTGAAAAAAAGATAGATGATAAATTAATTACACAATGGTAATCAAAAAATCCAGCTAAACTGATAAAAAAAATCATTCGTTTCGTAATTCATAATAAAATAGATTAATTAAGAACAATAGTCCATTTCTCCCGAATTTTTATGATATTCTGACTAGTTGGTGTGAACCGAATTTTAATTTAATTGCGTTTATGTTATATATTCGTTAATATTATATAATTAAATTATAATGTTAAAATATGCTGCGAATTTTGAGATGTACAATGAAATGAACTTTGAGCATAATTTCCCTTTTTCCTATTTGTTCTTGGCCAATGTTTTCAATACAATAAACCACAATTGTATCAATTATATTATGTTACTAGTGGTCCCGGCAAACTTTGTCTTGCCATCAAGTAGGCTGTTGTAAAACGCCATGAAACGTCCCATACAAAATTATAGTTTCGTTCGCTTTCGTTTCTTCGACTTTCCCGGTGAATATTTTGAACTTTTTACACATACAAACACGTCGGAACACTTCACGAACACTTTAGTGAAAGAATTGTCAAAATCTGGTGGCCCGTTTGCAAGCCATTTCGTGACATACAAACACCACTCCATTTTGATTTATATAGATAGATAGATAGATTACTTTGTTATAATAATAGGCGAACCTAACATTCTGCTCGAATTACAACACTATTATAATAACATTTAATATACATATCTATTATATTATGTGTAGTTTTGTAACACAATTCTAACATATTGTGATAAAATCTTGTTATGGAAAATTGGAAATAAATATTGCCAAATGTAAATTTTTATAACCGGAGGTAATTTTATCTAGATGGGATACATATTTTCTCAGAATCATATCTTTATTTCAACAAGTGAAGTGCATGGACGAACCTACAATTTTTCAAATGCTCGTTCTCAGCAATGCTCCAACATTTACAAAGGAAAGGATCAGAGATTCCATACGGAAGTCCACCAAAATTTCCTCCAGGTTTTCCATCAGGAGTACTTCTAAAGATTCAATCATGAGTTCCACGAAGGATTACACCAGGAGTTCCATCATCGGAAGCTTCTCTAAGGATTCCATCAGAGTATGTAGCAATTCTTTGAGAAGTTTCTTCAGAGATTCCACCTGGAATTCCTCCAGGGATTATATCAGGAGTTCCTCTCGGTATTCCATGAGGAAATCTTCTAGAGATTTCATCAGGAGTTCCTCCAATGATTCCATCAGGAATTCAAGATTATCTTTAGAAATTCCTCCAATGATTCCATCAGGAATCTTATCAGCAATTATTCCAGGGATTTCATCAGGAGTTCTTCTAGGGAATCCATCAGGACTTCCTCTAAGGATTCTATCAGTCGTATGATCAGGAATTCCTCCAGGGATTTCCGAAGGAGTTCGTTCAAGGATTGTATTACAAGTTTCTTCAGATATTCCACGTAAAATTCCTTCAGGGGTTCTATCAAATGTTCCCATCAAGAGTTCCTTAAGAGATTCACTTGGAATCCCTACAAGGGTCCTTGCAGAAGTTCCTCTAGAGATTTCATCAAAAGATTGCACCTGGAATTCCTCTAGTGATTATATCAGGGAATTCCTCAAGGAATTCCATCAGGATTTTTTCTTGGGATTTTATAAGGAGGTCCGTCAGGCATATTATCAGGAATCCGTCCAGGAATTTTACCAGTAGTTCCAATAAGTATCCTGTCAGGAGTTCCTTCAAAGATTCCAGTAGGATTTCCTCCAGGAGTTATAACATGAGTTGTTTTAAGGATTACTGCAAGAGTTCCTTTATTCCATTACGAGCGTTTTGAAATACTTCTAAGATTTCATTATAAAATCCTTCTGACACTCCATCATGAACACCTTCTGGGATTTCATCAGAAGTTCTGTCAAGGATTAAATCAGGAATTCTTCTAAAGGTTTCATCAGGAATATTTCTAGTTGGTTGGTTGGTTTGACTTTATTAACGAGATTTTTAGCCCTGGGCTAGTTCATCTCGGGACCAACGGCTTTACTTCCCTTCCGAAGGAAGTCGTCACAATAACTTTTTACGTCACAAGTGACTATGTCGGGGGATGGGATTCGATCCCAGGTCCTCGGCGAATATTTCTAGTTTTATTTTGGGTTCTATCAGACTATTTACCACGGATCCCTCTCGAAACTTATGAAAGGATTCTACCCAAATTTGTTGTCAGGTGGTTTTCTAGGATATTCTTCAAGAGTGTCCTCCCGAAATTAATCAAAGAATACCTCCCGAAATTCTTCAAGAAATTTGTAGCGAAAATTGTGTAGAAATTCCTGAAGCAATCCCTGGAAAAAAGTTTGGAATAACCGTAGAAAGATTTTTTGGAGGTATTCCTAAGGAAATCAATAGAAGAATCACTGGAAGATTTTTGATAGGAGCAACTCCTGATGGAATTTTGTTGAAGAAGTCTAACAACGGTTTTTAGAATCTTTTATGCAATATTCTAATACCATATTAAGAATACGCTCTTTATAACGCGGTAATACCCTATATAACGAAAGATGTTACGCTTAGACGACATGGATAGCAATCAAGAAAAATAATAACATTGAATGTTTGATTTTCATTATCACTTTTTATCAGGCTTTCTCCCAAATTTCATCTGGAGTTTGTCTGGGATTCCCGTGGACGTCCTCTGAGATACCTTAGATTCCATTTGGAATTTTTTTGAGTTCGCTTTGGTTTTCTTCCGGACATATTCTTAAATTATCCTGCGATTCTTCCAGGCTTCCTCTGGTATTAATCCAGCTTCCCTCTGCAATTTTATCGGACTTCCTCTGGACAATTTTCGGACACCTTCTGAATTTCTTTCAAACTACCTCTAAAATTATTTTGGGCTTTCTCTGGAATTCTTCGGACATGCTATGAATTTATCTAGTATTCTTCCAGATATCCTCTCGGGTTCTTCCGGACTCCTTCTGGGATTATTTTGCAGCCCTTTTGCACTTCCTCTGGAATTCTCCAGAGATTCGTGCTAACTCTGTCAGATGTTATTCCGGACTTTCTCTAGTGTTCTTACGAACTCCATTAGGAATTCATTTGGAACTTTCCTAAGATTCTTCCGGATTCCCACTAGAATTTTTCTGCGATTCTTCTGGAATCTCTCTGGGGTTGCTCCCGATTCCTTATGCCTTGTTTAGACTACGGAGTTGTATCATGATACAAGCAACGTGATATAAGTGTATCAAGAAGCTTGTTCACATTGGATATTATTGTAATATTGTTTGACAGCTGATATAATACTGTTACTACTCCCTCTTCTTACGAAATATCACAGTTTTGCCAAAATTGAACAGCTGTATCATGCTGTATGTGAAGTTCTTGTTATTGCAGTAGTTTCACCAGAAATTCCTGTGGTAGTTCCTCCGAAAGTTTCTATATGAGTCCATCTAGAAGTTCCAGTATGATTTCCTTCAGGAGTTCCTCCGGAAGTTCCTGTAGGATGTCCTCTGGAAGTTCCTCCAGAAGTTCCCGTAGGAATTCCTTTGGTAGTTCCCGTAGGAGTTCTGCCGGAAATTCCTGTAGGAGTTCTTTCGGAAGTTTCTGTAGTAATTCTTCCAAAGGATCAGGTAGGTGTCCCTTTGGTTGTTCTCGTGTGATTTTCTGCGGCAGTACCTGAAGGAGTTCCACTGACATTTCTTCCGAAAGTTTATGCAGGAGTTTTGCCGGAATTTGCTGTAGAAGTTCCCCCGGAATTTCCTATAGAAATACATCTGAAAGTTTCTCTAGAGGAGTTTTCATTATTCTATTGGATTTTTTTTCCGGTAGATCAACTAGGAGATCTTTCGCATAGTTCTTCTGAAAGTTGCGGTATAATTTATCCCCAAAGTTCATCTACGGGATCTTCCGGAAGTTTCTTTTGAAGTTCTTCCGCAAAGTTGTCTTATAGCTAGGAAGTTTCTGTAACAGTTCCTCTGGAAGTTCCTGCAGGAGTTTGATCTGGAAATTCCATAAGGAGTTTCTTCGGAAGATCCAGAAGAGTTTCTCCATAAGTTCAACCAGAAAATCTTGTAGGAGTTCCTGATGGAATTCCTCAAGAAGTTACTATAGTAGTTTCTCCGAAAGTTTTTGTATGAGTTTATCTAGAAGTTCCAGTATAAGTTCCTGATGGAGTTCCTTCGGAAATGTCTGTAGGATGTCCTCTGGAAACTCATGTTTGCCAAAATTGTACAGCTGTATGATGAAGTTCCAGTAGGAGTTCCTCTGTAAGTTCCTGTAAGAGGTCCTCTGGAAGTTTCTGTAGGAGTTCCTCATTAAGTTCTACCGAAAATTCCTCAAGAAGTTACTGTAGTAGTTCCTGAAGGATGTCCTTCGGAAATTCCCGTAAGACTTCCATTGGTTGCTCACGTAAGAGTTCTTCCAAAAATTCCTGTACGAGTTCCTTCGGAAGTTTCTGTAGTAGTTCCTCCAAAGGTTCAGGTACGTGTTCCTCTGGATGTTCTCGTATGATTTTCTCCGGATGTACCTGAGAAAGTTTCACTGATGTTTCCTCCGGAAGTTCCTGTAGGTATTACGCTGGAAGTTACTATAGACGATCCTCAGGAAGTTCCTATAAAAAGTCATCTAAAAAATCCTCTATAGGAGTTCTTCCGGAAGATCCTCTTGGATATTTTTCGGATAATCCGCTAGGAGTTTTTCTGGAAGTTGCGGAAGAATTTATCCCGAAAGTTTATCATCGGGATCTTCCGGAAGTTCCTTTTGAAGTTCTTCCCTAGGATTTTCTTTGGATCGCCCTAGGATAGCAAGGAAACTATCCTGACGTTCTTGTAGAAGTTCTTTTGGAAATCACTTTCAGTTCCGCAACTAATTCATCTGGAAGCTCCCCTAAGAGTTGCTTTAGGAGTACACGAAGGAGTTTCTGCAGAAGTTTTCTCTAACACTTCAGTCCTCGCGCTATTATATGTTGTACAACACTGGTGTAAAAACCTCGATGTTTGTTCACAATAACAGCGTAGTGGATTTGACGAAGGCAAACCGCGCGGCACGAAGGTTAAGATTTACCCTGATAATTTTTCTGAAAGTTTTCTTCAGAGTTCCGCTGAATATTTCCCAGAATTTACTCCAAAGGTACCTATAAGATTTCTTCCAGAAGTTACCCTAAAAGTTCTTCCTGAAGTTTAGCTAGGAATTCTTCCAGATGTTTTCCCAAATTTGGAGTTCTTTCGGAAATTTCTCTAGGAGTTACTCCGGAAGCTCCCCTATGAGTTCTTTTGCAAGTTCCTCTAGAAATTCTTCCAAGTTGCGCATGAATACCTCTAGAAGTTCATTTAGGAATTGCTCCAGATGAATGGTATATTACTAAATGCGTAGTTTAGTACTCCATATGTTTCGCAATGCGTGGCACAGTACTCCATATGTTCCGCAAGGATTTCTTTGGGAAGTCCCGCTAGGAGTTCCTCTGCAAGATTTCCCAGGAGTTTCTCTGGAAGTAAACCCTTGAATTTCTTCGGAAATTTCACTAAGATTTAGAAGTTCCTTCAGATATTTCGCAAGGATTTCCTCAGGAAGTTTCGTTAGGATTTTCTTCGCAAGATTTCCCTGGATTTCCTATAGAAGTTGAACCATGAGTTCTTCCAGCGGTTTCTCTAAGATCTCCTCCGTTCCTGTAGAAGTTCTTATCCTTAAAAAAAACCCTCAGAATTCCTGGAATAATTTTGGGAATAATTCCCTGAAGACATTTGGAATAATTCTTTACAGGTATTCCTTATGTAACTACCTGATGAGCTTCTGACGTTATGTCCTGAAATTCCTTAAAACGATTCACTGCAAAAGAAAACGCTGAAGGAATTCTCAGGCGAGTTTCTGAGTATTTCTCCAGAAACTTTCAAATAACTTCCAGAAACCAAACCTGTTGTGGAAAAATGCTGTAAAAATTTCCAAAACTGTTGCGCGACAAATTTTCCAAAATTGTAGCGCGAGAAAATTTGGTTGCGCGAGAAATATGAAGTTTCCGTGAAAATTTTGAAAAATGTCTTTGACAAGTTGTTAAGGGATACTTGGGAAAATTCTCGGAGCAGTATTTTAATTAATCTCTTTACTAACACTAAAAAAATCTTAGATAAATTACCGGAGTAGTTCATTGAAGCATTTCCGTAGTAATCCGTGGAAAAAAAAACGAAGTACATCTAATAGTTCCTTTGGGAATTGCTCTATAAATTCGTTTGAAAAATCTTCTAGGAGTTCTTCCGAAATAGAGGAAATTTTGGATCAATTATCGCAAGAATGGATCATTAAAATAACCAAAATGTCCGCTATGAAAAGCATAGATAGCGCCAACGTAGTCTTGTGTGTTGACATAACAGTAATTCTGTCACAATGTTAAATCTCATATACGGTGGTGATTCTGATTTGATGCGGTCAGTACCGAAAGAGTTACCTTCAATGATCCATTCCCGGAATAATTCCCTGAAAAAAATTCTGATGATTTCATGGAGGAATCGTCGGTGTAACTACCGGAAAAATCTCCGGAAGAATCTCTGGAGGGATTTCAATTACTGGGGTAAATCCTAGAGAAATTTCCCCGGACGAATCACTGGAGACAATCCCCACCTAGCAGTCCGCAATTAATTCCATCATAATTTATCTTCTAGTCGGATCTCAATAAAATTCTAAGCGAGTATAAAACTTTTCTCATCTGCCATCATCACTTATATCTAGATCCACAAAAAAAAAACATATGCCAAACGGGTAGATCTTTGTTTTTTTCGTTCCGCCTTCCAGTGGTAATCTCCAGAGATCAAGCGTATTTCAGATATCTCAGCAAATTATACAGTTTTCTATAAAGTATCACAGTAACAATTCTTCAGAAGCCCCACAAGAGAATCAATAATCTATCCCAATAGTATATTTCGTTTTGCCAATCTTACAATGAGTTATACATTGATACATCAAAGTTTATCGATTGATGTGTCAAAACCACAGCAAATCAAATCAAACAACCAATCAGCTACAAACGCTACTCCAAAAGCCACCCACAAGAACGAACAGAATTCCACATCAAGCTGTCAATCCAAATTCATCTCCCAAATCATTTGTACTTCGCAAACAAATTTTTACCGACACATACAACCACCCACCGCCACAACCATACACGCCCGAATAAACCGGGAATAAAAAACGTCACATCATCCAAAAAAACCTTCCCTTTTCCAATCCAACTAACAACCAATCAAACAAAATATAAAATAAAATTGAATCGACATTTCGTTGTCCATTTTGTGCGTGTGTGCGTCTGCTGTCATCGTCTTCGTCATCGTCATTTCCGTCCATCGCGTGCCAATTCTCCGACGAAAAACCGTGCATATTGTGTGCAGTGAGTGGCAGCCCGACCAAATTGTCACTGTTCAGTAGCCCGAAAATGTCAGCCACCGGAAGTCCACCGACGCTCCCAACCGGCCCCGGTCCCAGCCGGCAACGTTCGCTGCGAGATCGTTTGCGCGAGGGCATTACCGGAAGTCTCACCTGGCAGTAAGTTCCGTTTTTTGTTTTCTTTCGATTTCGATTTTGTTCTTTTGATGAAGGTGGAAATTTTCGGGTTTCTTTTCTCTTAGTCTGTGTTAGTTTTGAGAGTATCGGAAGGGAGAACGGTTTTGAAGTTCACTTTATGTTTTTGATCTGTGTTTTGTACTTTTAATTCTTCTCGTCTTGGGAAGGTTTATTTTTTAAGGATTGACAATTGTTTTTTTTTCTTATATGTTAGTGTTTCGTAGGCTAGGCAATTTATTTGGCATTATGATAAAGAATATTTCTTTTCAGAGAAACAGTGTATTCTGTGTTTTAACGATGTATTTGCAATAGGCTCCAGCTATTCTTGCGTTGGGGAAGGCGAAATTAAGTAAAAAAAGGTTCCATTCTACCATATTGCATCTTTGGTTTAAAGCTTAAATATTGAAAATCAGTTCAAAACTGAATACATAGAGCGTTTCGATGTCATCCACCCTTTTTAGACCATTAATGCGTAATGTTTAACTTAATGCATTGAGTAGGTTAAATAAGTAAATAATTGCCTAGCCTACCTTAAGTGATTATAATTTACTATCAAGAGACATATAGGATTCTTCTCCTGTATCTTTCTTCTTTGAAGGAAGTGCATATGTTGTTTTCGATTCATTCAAGATCTTTATGTTACACCTTGATCACTTTCAACGCAACTGATCCTTCACCTAATAAATCTTTAGATTTGTCTGATAGATTCAGTTCAACTAGACTTCCGAATCCTTACAGTTAGATCGATTAGCGATAACGCAAAAAGTAGCAGCACCGTTGACTTGCACCTCTCCTTAAGTAGTTTCACGATATTAACCCTCTAATACCCAACCCCGCCTTTAGACGGGGTACACTTTGGAATTTTGTGTATTTTTTCGTAGCTCGGAAATCAAAATGATTTTATTTTTGGCTTATACCTTGACTCATAACACGCATATAAGAAAAGTTTTTTATGACTTTTGAAACTTGTTTGTCTTTTTATAAATTGTTTGAAAAATTGCATTCTTATATAACCTACAAATGCCTGGGCTTCATTTAACGTGTAATATAAAAAATCGTACCTTTTATATTTTTCTACGATTAACCTATCAGAAACCAAGAGCCTAGTGGTATTAAAATCATTTCAAACCTGTTTTTCCGTTAGTTACACGGAAAATAAAATACGCTCCGAAAAAAAATTAAAAATTTAATATTTTTCAAAATACCGTAATAATTAAAATTTTTATTATTGCCAAAAATCAACAACTAGAAAAGGCTTCAAGAAAAAATGAAAAAAGCTAGGGATGTTCAAAAATAAAAATTATAAAAATCAAAAACCAAAATTTAAAAAATTGCGAATAGAAATAAATAAATGCCCAAAACGTGTTTAGAACGATTTTAGATAACGAAAAATAATACTTAAATCGAAAATAAAAATTTGGGTATTAGAGGGTTAAGGAAATGCTGTTCAATTAGAATCGGAACTGTCGTTCTTCACACACCTCCTGTATTGCACACATTCACACGCTAGCTGATGCAGTAGTGAGCACACACACCCGGTAGCAAATACGTTTATAACTTGAATCAATTTCATCTCCTCCTCGTCGTCTCATACCCTCCACCCCATTATTCGTTCATTAATCGGTCATATTTTTTAATTAAATTTGAACCCATCATCGATCGGGCAGCCGGTTCGGCAGAACATAACCTTTAAAACTTACGACCAAGCGCGCAAACGAGTCGATAATCGTCGGCTAATCCGCCCGTGCCAATAACTGGGATATGAAACGACCCCTTCCCTTTCACAGTTTACCTTAATAAAGTTATTAACCGTAAGCCGCTGTGGAAAAATCCATTAATGTCATATACCTGATTCACAGTGGTTTAAAGGCCCAAGTAAAACTGGAGCAAATGTCAAAACTTTAAAAGCAGTTTTCTCCGAATTAAAAAAAAAACAAAAAGAGCAAAAACACAGCTTTTTTATTTGCGAAATGAAACAGCTGTTTATTCTAACTATTTTAGATTTGTCGATTATTTTGAACAAAACTGCTTTTCTAGTTTTGACATTTGTTCCAATTTTACATAGGCCTAAACGTAATGCTAGACAAAAAGTGTATTATTTCCGATCCTTTAAAAATCATCATTTACATTTCGAAATTTCACCATGCTTGTCATCCCAAACATTAAAAATTTTGTCCTCTCATGCATCTCGTGACCGCTGTGCCGTTCAGGTGGTCACCATTTGGGTCGTAAATTTTCGTTCAATTGCCTCCTCTGGAGCATTTGCTATCATTACGCGTCGCAAAAAAACTTAATTTAAATCGATTATGCATGTGCTGCACAGCAAACTCCTGCCTTCCATCCGATTGATGATTTTATGTTAATCTAGAACACACGCAATTCCGTACCTAGACAAATACAATTGTAGGAATTGAAATGCTTTAATAATATTGCCGTATCTTTGGGTTGCATCGTTTTATAATTCTTTTATGACTGTTTTTTTGCTACAGCTGCTTCTTTGTTAGTATGTAGTATGTTGTGTTTCTGCATATGCGTATAGTTTGTGTGACACTTAATTGATAATTTATGCTCATAAGGAAATTATTATAGCATGTAACATGTAGTTCTGCAGGTTTTCCTATCAGGAAATAAACATGAAATAATTTCCAGATTTAATTGGAGCAAGTGATGGTATGCTTCGATGTCGAAAGATTCTACATGAAGTTAAGATGACAAATGATAGAATTGATTGGAAAAAAAATATGGATTTCTTACTGTTATGAATTTGAAAGATAAATATTTTCAGCTAAAATGTAAAACAGCCCAAAACGCAGGTAAGTTTTATTACCATTTACCAAATTTATAAAACGTACATTTAGGGAAACATTGGCAGAAACAGTCATAGTCAACAGCTTCCTTCTGGTTTGTATCTGGGAATGTACTTTTTGTTTCCGTCTGTTGAATAATACCAGTTTAGTTACCAATTCATTTGTTTTTCGTAACATTCACTGAGAAGAGAAAAATTGCGAATAAAAATTTCTTCAAAGTTATTGATAATGAAAAACAGACAAAATAAGAACTACCGAAAAGCTAAACATTACATATAATTTGCAATTGGATTAGATGCACAAATTGATGTGAAGATTTGCGAAAAAGTTACACGTCATCTTCAAATCTTACATCAATTTGTCCATCTAATCCAATTGGAAATTTTATGTAATGTTTAGCTTTTCGGTAGTTGTTAAACTTCCACTTGGCTGGTTAGCCGTAAACCATGATTCATAATTAAAAACAAGTAGAAAAAATAAGGTTAAAAAGTTGCCTTGAAAAAATTTACTAAAAATATTTTAACAGTTTGAAAAAATGTCTTTGAACATAGGCAAAAATAATGGTTCGACAATATTCTTTTAAAAAATAAGCATTATACTAAAATTTCAACATAGAGTTTTATCAATAAATCTAGTAGTTTAATACATCGTCCAAGATATCAGATAGTTCGCCAATTACAATTTTGTTACATGTATAATAATACAACGTATTCCAATTTTAGTGAACACTTAGTGTCACCTTTTGAGAATTTAGATGGAAAAATCTTAAATAAGTCGCCCTCGAGTTTTAACATTCTTAATGTTTTTCTCAAATGTTTAAAGTAAACATGCACAATACAAAAAATAGGTTTGAATAAGGGGTGCACAAATGGCGATTCTCCAAGCATAAGCCGAGGAGCCCGAGGGACCGTGGCTTTGGGCCTCCACATTTCAGAGGCCATCACAGATATATGTGTTCAAGTTAGTTTTACAAATTTTGATTTTCTTTTTTTTTTTCTTTTGGGCAGTGGCGAGAATAAATATTAAATTCTTCATGTTTTTGGGTTGTCCTTGGGGTCATTGTTCCATAGGGCTCTTTGATTTTGAAAATGTTAAAATCCTGATAAAGTTAAACAGAACAATAATTATTTTTCCCAAAATTTCGAATTTTTGTTTGACGTGATGACATGAAATCTGATCAGATAGGAAGAAGGCGTAAGGTTACGCTTCAGCTGCCGGGATTAAGTAGCAAGAATGGCCAGTCAAAGTGAATTGGATCAATAAAGAGGAGGTTTTGGAAACTGGACGATGAAAGTGAAGAAGTATTCAGAAGGTTCACTCCTGGACTTGACATTACTTAAATCAAATAAATTGCCTCCAAGAGTATTACAATTTCAGACTACAAATTCAACTCGGATTCTAGGAGGAATTTAATAATTATTACTAATTATTAGAAAATTTTTTAAGACTGCGTTTTCTCTAAATGCATCGTTATAACTTTTATTGAAATTACTAACTTGAAAGCATAAAAACCAAAAAGTTTTTTGACTTTAAAAAGGGAAAAAAGGTCTTTTCCCTTTAAAAAGGGAAGGTATTGTAATATCAGCTTGAGGTCAAAAGTAAGTGGACATAGCCGACGGTTGATCCGGGCATTTGTAAATAATCATCAATACGAGTAAAAGTAGTCGTGATAATGACTGCGAAATTGCACACTTAAACCAAGACTGTGAAAAATGTTATTATTATGATTGAACTAAACCTTGTCGTTTATAGCATATATCAAAAAAATATATTTGTATCAGCCTTATCTCAAAATCAATCCATTAGAGATAACTACAGGTATTTCTCCAGCGTTTCTGCAATAAAGTATACCAATGATTTATGTATTCAAATTGTTTTACGAAATATTTTAATGATTTCTCGACTGGTAACACTGAACAATCCAATTCCCAAATGAATCCTCCATTAAATTTTATTTAAATTTAATATTTCTTCAAGTATTATTTTTTAAATCATCCAAAAATACCTACAAAAACTCATGTAAATTTATTTTCGGGTGGCCCTTAATGATCAAGACATTTCTTCAAAAATTTCTTCAAAATTATGGCATGGGTTTTACCATTTTTTTTATTAAACTTATCTTGCTATTTCTCCAACATTTCGTTGAAAAAAAAAACTTCATGGAATTTGTTAAGAAATCAGGATTTTTTGCAAAAACTTTAACAGGATTTTTTCAGAATCAACATCAGCACCAAATCCAGGAAACTTTTTCCAGCGCTTCCATGTAAAAAATCAGCAGAATATTCTGAGCAATGTCACCATGATTTTTTCTAGTAATTTATAATAGAATTCAGAGGCGTCGCGTGGTCTAATTATCAACCTATGCACTTCAAATTTTTCAAAAAGCTCTCAGTTAATAACTGTGGAAGCAATAACTCATAAGCACACTAAGTTAAGAAAAAGGCTCTGTCCCAGTGGTGACGTAGTGCTAAGAAGAAGAAGAAGAAGAAGCACTTCAAATTTAGTGTCATTTTATTTCTGTCATTATTGGGTTCAAACCATTTTTTAAAGTAAATGAAAATGTGTAACCAGTGGCTACTAGCCTTCGTTTTCAAATATAATTTTCTTCTGATCTTTCAGTTGATTCAATTTTTTTTAAGATTTCATGAGCTAATCGGGTTGTTTGATTTATCAACTCAACCAAAACATAATGATTAGCCATCAGTATGGACAAATTGTAAAATTGAATATGAAAATAATTCTAACTTTTTTTTTTTACTTATCTCGTTTATTTGGCAGGCTCAGGCGCCGTAGGGCATAACAGAGCCGAAATCTTTTCTTTTTTTACATTATTTACATTTTGAAATTTGTTTAAAAACTATGTTAGTTTGCGGAAGTTTTAAGGTTAGTGGATACATTTGAAATAGGGAAGGAAAGGATTTTTTGGAATTTCTTAAGCTACTTAGACTACTAAGCTGATGAAGCTTGAAGGGACAGGATGTCCAGATCTGTAATGAAACTAAACAGAAACGGTTTGTGGGAGACACGACGAGAAGAGGACAATTTGAATGGGAAAAGAAAGACAGGGAACGAACACAATCAAACCCGGATATTGATACGCTTCAAAAACAGATGGATTAAATTCATATATTCTAAATCAAGGCCCGCCAACACTTCCCTGACAGGTTTCTGCTGTTTTCCTCGGATCCGGAGAGTTTCAGTCAGCTCAGATCTGACGCCACGATGCTCAACGCATCCCCACACAACATGTTCGATATCCTGGTAAGCCACGCCGCAAACACAGAGATTGCTTTCTGAGAGCCCAATACGGTGGGTATGCGCGCTTAACGAATAGTGATTGGACATAAGCCGACACATGACACGAATGAAATCACGGCTCATGCCCAACCCCTTAAACCATGGCTTTTTCGACACCTGTGGAAATATGGAATGCAGCCATCTACCCATTTCTCCGTCTCTCCATTTCTGTTGCCAGCTGATCAAGGTCTCCCGACGGAAAAAAAAATTCTTCGAAGGCGATTTGAAGTTGGTAAACATCGCCTTCTTTAGCGCCTACCTTAGCCAGAGAGTCCGCTTTCTCATTGCCAGGAATGGAGCAATGCGAAGGGACCCAAGCTAGGGTAATAGTGTAAGAGAAAATTGACAAAGCACTCAATGCCTGGCGTATTCTATTCAGGAAGTACGCTGAGTGTTTCACCGGCTTCATTGACCGAACAGCCTCCAGAGAACTTAAACTGTCGGAAAAAATGAAGAAGTGCTCGGGTGGGAGAGAACTGATGTACTCTAAGGTGTAATGTATAGCTGCTAGTTCAGCAACATATACAGAACATGGTTTTTGAAGCATGAAAGAGGCGCTATGAGAAACGTTGTAAACACCGAAACCAGTGATATCATCCATTTTTGACCCATCAGTGAAGAATTGTCGGTTCTCGCTGACATGCCCGAATTTACTTGCAAACATGGGAGGGATAAACTTTGAACGAAAGTGATCTGGTATACCATGGATATCTTGCTTCATGGACAAATCAAATACTACAGAGGAACAGTCGAATTCTAGGAAGTTATCACGATTGGTGTTAACCGAAGATGGGCTAACCTCCAGCGTCATGTACCAGTAGTACACACTCATGAAACGAGTTTGAGGGTTATGTTCAAGCAGCTTTTCGTAGTTTTCAATAACCAATGGATTGAGAACCTCACAACGGATGAGGAACCTGAGTGTTAACTCCGCGAAACGATCTGTCAGGGGCTGTACTCCTGCAAGTACCTCTAAACTCATTGTGTGAGTCGAGTTCATGCAGCCTAGCGTGATGTGAAGACAGCGGTACTGAATCCGTTGTATCTTCAGCATATGTGTTTTCGCCGCGGATTGAAAGCAAAAGCTACCGTACTCTAAGACCGACAAGATGGTTGTTTGGTACAGCTTGATCAGATCTTCCGGATGGGCTCCCCACCATGTTCCGGTTATAGTTCGCCTGAAGTTGATTCGTTTTTGGCATTTCTGTGTCAAATACACAATGTGTTTCCCCCAGGTGCATTTGGCGTCGAACCAGACCCCGAGATATTTAGAAGACAAGCTATGAGTGATTGTCTTACCCATGAGTGTAAGCGGAAACTTGGCAGGTTTGTGTTTCTTTGAAAAGACAACCATCTCAGTTTTCTCCGCAGAGAATTCGATACCCAGCTTTAAGGCCCAAGTAGACAAATTGTCCAGAGTATCTTGTAAGGGTCCTTGTAGTTCGGCTGCTGTTGGTCCTGTGACAGAAACAACACAGTCGTCTGCAAGCTGTCTTAACGAGCAATTTTCCATGAGACAGTCATCAATGTCTCTCACATAAAAATTATAAAGAAGGGGACTCAGACATGATCCCTGGGGGAGACCCATGTAGCTAATTCGTGAAACTGACAAGTTGCCATGAGTAAAACTCATATGCTTCTCGGACAACAAATTGTACAAAAAATTGTTCAAAACTGATGAAAGGCCACTTGCGTGGAGTTTGTCTGAAAGGACATCAACACAAACTGAGTCAAAAGCACCCTTAATATCCAAAAATACTGAACCCATCTGTTCCTTTTGGGCAAAGGCAAGTTGAATTTCTGAAGAAAGCAGCGCAAGACAGTCGTTCGTTCCTTTGGCTCTGCGAAAACCAAACTGTGTATCTGACAGCATGCCATTCGATTCAACCCATTTATCCAGCCGAAAGAGAATCATCTTCTCTAACAACTTGCGAATACACGACAACTTCGCAATTGGGCGGTACGAATTATAGTTCGACGCGGGTTTCCCGGGTTTTTGGATGGCTATTACTCTCACCTGCCTCCAGTCATCCGGAACAATGTTACACTCCAGAAAGTGATTAAACAAGTTCAATAGGCGCCTCTTTGCGACGTCAGGTAGGCCCTTAAGCAAATTGAACTTGATTCGATCCATTCCTGGAGCGGAATTGTTACATGAAAGGAGAGCAAGTGAGAATTCAACCATCGAAAAAGGTCTATCCATGGCGTCCCTATCCACCGGAATATCTCGTCGCACGCGATCAACAGGAACGGAATCCGGCCAAACTTTCTTAGCGAAATCGATAATCCACCGAGGAGAGCTCTCTCGATCTTCATTAACCGACGATGTATTACGCATTCTTCTTCCGACGGTCCAAAGCGTTCTCAACGAGGTCTCACGTGATAATCCTTCCACAAAATGACGCCAATAACCGCTTTTCTTCGCTTTGACCAAGCATTTAAACTTGCGTTCAAGGGAAGAATAGCGCTCATAGTTGTCAATTGAACCACGTTTCCGGAAGTCTTTAAACGCGGCGGATTTCTCGCGATAGAGTGCCTTACACTCTTCATCCCACCACGGATTGGGAGGCTTGCGAACCGACGGACCAGGCACAGGACGGCGTTGGGCTTGAAGAGCGCAGTTGAGAATCAACTCGGATAAAAAGCGATACTCTTCCAACGGAGGAAGTACTTCTACCGCTTGTTCTCCATCAATGATCGTTTCCGCGTACTTTCCCCAGTCTATGTGCTTTGCGAGGTCGTAGGCGAGATCGATGGATGAAGACTGTTGTGTTCCATTGGAAATTGAAACTACGATCGGCAAGTGATCGCTACCATGGGGATCCTGGATTACCCTCCATGAACAATCCAGCGATAACGAGCTTGAACATATTGAGAGGTCTAAACGGCTATCCCTAGGACTTCCATCTTGAGCTGGAGGTGTAACTTCCCCAGTGTTGAGAATTGTCATATTGAAGTCGTCGCAGAGGTCATATATCAACGTTGATCGGTGGTCGTCATACAGTTCCCCCCAGCCTGTTCCGTGGGAGTTGAAATCCCCAATGAACAACCGTGGTTCAGGCATAACAGAGCAGATGTGAGAGAGATCTCTGCGAGATATCGCCGATCTCGGAGGAAGATATATGGAGGCGACACTGAGGATTTTGCCTCGGATAGTCACCTGACATGCAACGACTTCAATGCCTGACATCGGCGGCAGATCGACTCTGTAGAACGAGTGATGCTTTTTGATCCCCAAAAGCACTCCTCCATATGAGTCGGATCGATCCAGGCGAATAATATTAAAATCATGGAAAGGAAGGGTCACATCAGGTGTTAGCCATGTTTCTGATAACGCAAAAACATCGCACTGTAAATTACTAACTAAAAATTTAAAACTATCTAATTTAGGCATAATACTACGACAGTTCCAGTGTAGAACAGAAATCATATCTTCGACCTCTGTGGATAAATTATCCATCAAAAGATATGATCGTTGCAAGGAGGGGCATTCTAGAAGCCAGTTGCTTCAAAAGAGGAGACACACATGGAAGCAATCCTTTGACAATGTTCTTCACTGGGTCAGAAGCATTGAAGAAATTAAGGATGATATCTACAATGCCAGAAAGCGTAAACATTGGAACGCCCTGAGGTTGCCCTAGGGGCTCCGAATGCGAACTTTCTTTTGGCTGAGCAGTTTGAAATTTTGGAATATTTGGGATTTTAGATTTTCCCGGTAGTGGCGGAAAGTCTCTTTCCTCTTGGAGTTTGAATCCAGGAGGTGAAAGCTTTGAGACTTTCGCGACAGGCTTAGTATTTTTCATGGCTGGTGGGTCATCACTGCTAGACAGATTCCGAGGCTTTTTTGTGGGTCTCTGGAGTCTCACACGCTTCCTCGATGAACCCTTGAAAACGAAGGAAATTCCTTCACCAACCTCAGAGTCGGAGCCCTGATCATCAAGAGACAGAGAAGAGTAGATATTTTGGGATTCAGCAGACGGAGCAGCCTTTTTCAACATCTCGGCAAAACTACGCCGAGAGCGCTGCTCTAATGATCGTCGCTGATGTTGCTGCCGGCGTACGTACGTCGGGCAGTTTTCGAGGGCATGTGGTGGACTTTCGTTGCAATAAACGCATTTTGGCGGTATACTACATGCACCATCCACATGTCTCTCCCCGCAAGAAGCACAGCGAGGTTTATTGCAGCAATACTGGGCAGTATGGCCCAGCTGCTTGCAATTTGTGCAATTCATTACCTTCGGTACGTACAGCCGCACAGGTAAACGAAGTTTGCCGATTACAAGAAAATTCGGCAAAGCAGATCCGGAAAAGGTCACACAGAAGGATTCAGAATGTGAATAGATCTTCTTTTCTCCCACCAGGGATACGGAATGCAATTGCTTGCATTCCAGTATGGGGACAGATGGGAGAGAAGGGTTTTTGAAGCGACCACAACCCTGCATCAATTCTTCGCAGGTCATACTACCTTCGGTGACCACTCCCGCAATCTCAACCCGATGGCTTGGCAGATAAGTTTGATACTCCCGAGTAAAGAGCTCACAGGCCACAATCTCATTGGCCTGTTTACGATCACTGACGGTGACGCGCAGCTTACCAGAACCCACTGTGTCAATGGCGACAACGGAAGAGAATCGCTTAGTCAGATCCTTACTGATCTGAATAGTGTTCAACCGTTTGCCTTTGGATCGAAAGAAAACAACAAAAGGCCCACCAGAGTCGGGCGGGTAGGCCTTGAGGCAAGGGGACGTCGGAGATGGTAGAATATTGGTGTCCATTTGAGACACATCAGATTGAGGGGACACACATCGATGTGGGGTATTTAGAGGTGCGGGCGAACATCAAATCAGTATTTGTGATAACATCAGTTTTGAAGTGGTAGTTGTGCAATGCTAACTTCGGCGAGCCGAAAGTTCACGAAGCAGCCGAAGATGACGTCACGTTGAGAAAACTGCGAACAAAATTTTTCGCAGCCTTGTTGTCACCATCAGCTGATCGTTTGTTTACATTTTTTTCGTGACTAATACAAGCAAACACGTACTAAGAGCCGGACCTGTTATATATGACATTGGACACACATGGATTGGGCATAGAGGTGTTTGTTTTTTGTTGGTTCAACACATTCGAAGACTCAGTGAGAGGATACGACGTTCCCCCGCCATCATCATCTACACCCATTGCGGTAGCTTTACACCGCAAAGGGCGCACGAATAACTCAAACTAACACTATTCACAGAAATGGAAATTGAATCCAACTGAAAAAAAAACACATACAAATGGGAAAGGGAAGAGGGAAAACTTTCACACGCAGTAAAAACTAATCAAAAAAGACGTGAAGAGGAGAAGAACAACGAGAGGTACTTATCTTTTACTCTATCCACGCTGGCGTCGTCGATGCTGTAACCGATGGGCGTCTACGCTTGGGGAGAGGTAGCAAGTAACGTACGACCATTCGCTGGGACGCGTAGATGTGTGGTTGATCTCCGCTGTCCACGCTATACGCACACCACAGACGATGATCGCACTGATGAACTCTGCACTGCACACAGGTAGCACACGGGACGGGGTGCGAGCTGCCTTCGATGATACACGTGATCAAAAAAGGACGGTCTGGTTCCTGGTTCGCTGGTACGGTGTATGTGTGGTTGGTCTCTCACTGCCTGCCACCAACCAACACAGGCGTCGATAACGATGGTGACCACTGTCGGTGTGGAGAGCGCACCGCTGTGCACGCTATATGCACACCACAAACGATGATCACTCAGGTTGCACACGGGACGAGGTGCAAGCTGTTTTCTACGATACACGTGATCGGAAAATAACCACGCAATGGCGAAAACGTTCAATACTTTTGCGCAAAACTCGATTAAACGGCAACACAATGGCTTCGCCAAAAGTGTTCCGCTTCCAAGCCGAACTAAGGCTCTTCACTGCACTAAAAACACTTTGCAATAGGCGTCGAAATACCAAAGATTTGGAAAAACGGGGGTGAACCCGGACACACGAGAACTATCGACTGTCTCGCACGGTAGCTCAACAAGGAATGAAAATAATTCTAACTATTCGGGTCATCAGTGACAATTTATAAATTACTGGATTCTAGCTAATATTGCAATACAGGTCGAACTCGTTTATCCGGGATTCGATTATTCGGAATTTTAGACTCGATTATCCGGAGTATGTTTTTCGATATTCTTGTTTTCCAGTTTTTATGCATAAATTAGAGCCGAATGTCGTAAGTCCAAAGGCCATGAGGTCGAATGCCGTTAGGTCTAAAGGGCCGAAAGGGTCGTTAGGCCGAAATAATATTTGGTCATTTACTACTACAAACGGCTAAAACATTCATCAGTACTTTTTCCGTCCTATAATCAAAGGCTTTTTTATCTAGTTATATTTTGCAGCGGTTATTGTGGGCTTCTAGGTAATGTAATAACAAATCATTTAACCTAAAAATGCATTTGGCGGTTTCTAGAAGATGCAAATTATCCAGACCTATCCCTGTTAATTACCAATTTGACCTTAAAGTTTATTGAAAATATTGGCCATTTTCGGCCTTATGACCCTTTCAGCTTAACGACCCTTTAGGCCTTACGGCATTCGGTCTAATGGCCTTCTGTCTAACGATATTCGACCTAATGGCATTTGACCTAATCGGATAGAACCGTATTTTGTCCATAATTCAAAACACAATGTACATATTTTCATTGCATAAATTTCAGTTATGAACAGAAAAACTGGTTTTGGATTCTTGAACGTTGAATTTGCATCTTGCAAAATGTTTATCTTCTGTAGCCGAAGGTACGAAGGATCATGAATCTAACGGGTGAAGATTTCCCACAGACAACCAGAACGTACATATAACATAATCTTTTGCGTTATGCGATGCTTAAATGTGTAAAGCTCCACGCATAAGATGTCCTAAAACGGCCTTATACGTACAAAAGTGGAGACGATATACGTACATATTTTTTATGTCGAAAATTGACGCGACTGTAGAGATTTTACTGTGAAGTAATATGTACCCTTATGCCACTTAATTTGTGATAACAAACAAAATTTGACAGCTGCTACGGATTGACCCGACTGGCATTGTATTTGTGTACGGGACGAAACAAAATGTGCGAATGAACTCAGAAAATATCGTTTTATGCGAGAAAACACGTCAAAAATTTTTTTTTAACGTTAATTCTAATGCGACTTCTTGTTGTCTGGGTTATGTCAAATTTCTTGAATTTGAACAAAAAAAACTTCTGTAGGTTTCGTGGATGAGTGGATAGTGCCATCAGACTGTCATCGCATCGTGTCATGATGTCATGGGCTCTATTCCCGGTTCTATTTAGCCATTGAAACTTTTAGTCAGGAATGTTTCTTGACTGTGCCATTGGAGCATGCTTGTCTATTGTCTAGTGTTAAGTTCATTCTGTGCTTTGAAGCAGTAATGATACACTAATTGGGTTATAAGGCTGTAATAATGTTGTTATTTGGTGTGTCTTCATTAGTGATTTTGTTATAATGTTTTTACGCAATTTGGCCTAATTATTTGCGCTTTTGGTTACTTCGGGTGTTTTGTTACAATATAATCTATCTGTACAAATATAAATGGAATGGTGTTGGTATGTCACGAGTTGGCTAGAGAACAAATCAACGTATTTGAATGATACATTCATTGCTTATAAAACATCAAACAGCCTACTGAGTGGCAGTGCAACGTTTGTTGTGTCAACTAATGTATAATAAAAATCTGGGCTACAAATTCCGATATTTTAAGCTCTTAAAGTTAATCGTAAAATTTCATGAAAAATATTAAAAAATCTCTTAAAGTACCGTTTTGATTCATATTACGGACACTTAAGGTCTCAGTGAAGTATAACCCAGCATAAAGCACACAAAATAAATCATTCTGTATGATTTCTTTGCGTTTTCGAACGTCAGAAACCCTTAACTTTCGAATGGTGGGTAAAGAATACGCTTACGCAACTTGAATAATCTTAAATAAATCAAAATGTCATGCCTTTTCATGATTCTTATTTCGGACGCTTCCTCACTTTTGCCTCATATTCCGGACACTTTGATTCGAATTGCGGACAGCTCATGATAATCATTAATAGAACAATCGTCAAACCAGTAAAGGGGCGTCTAAGGTAGTTGGACATTATAAATGTGCATAAATATTTATAAAAAAAGCTTATTAAAACAAACCTTGAAAATGAGAACTTTTGGATGGCAAAAATTGAAACATTTCGTGTGAAATGTTTCCCATACAAAGTAGCGTGTCCGGAATTTGAAGCTGTCCGTAATATGAATCAAAACGGTACCCTGAGTTGATTGTGAACATATTTCTGTGAGTGTTTACTTGTAAAAAAAACCTCCGTGAGTTTTGTAAGTTATTTGTGAGTATTTTGAATGATGCTTTGCTAGTATCGATACGGCTCTTGTATCATTACCAAAAGAAAGGTTTCGAAGAAAGATATCGGAGATTGGATTTTCAAACATTTTCAAATTTTGAATCGAACTGCTAATAGTTGTGGTATAGTGTTCCAATAGTAGAGCATCCTATGAGAAAACAACGGATGTCACAAATATAGGAACACAAATTAAAAATAATTAGCCACTTAAGGAACGGTAGGGTGACAAAACGTCGAAGCCCAAAACTTCGAATACCGAAACGTCGAAAGGACAAAACTCGAAAGGACAAAACGTCGAAAAGTAAAAAAAAATAACGAAACGAAATTTCTTGGAAGAATGATTCTCTTCCAGAAGAATAAATAATTCATTATGTGCCAAACGTTATTCATAGTATTTTTGACCGACCCCGATGTAAAAAAGGACACCAGCAAACAATGTTGAACATCCGCCGTTTTCGACGTTTTGTCCCTTTTGACGTATTGGGATTCGACGTTATGGCATTCGAAGTTTTGGCTTTCGACGTTTTGTCTTTTGACATTTTGCCCTTAAACCGTTTTATGTTATTTAAAACAGGTACTGGCTCCAATAGCTGTGTTTTTTTATTCAGATAATATGGGGTAACATTGATCACCCATGTAAACAACGTTCGGCTTGGTTCGACTCAGATATCAGAAATGTAATAATTCATATAGATATTTAGAAATACAGCTTTAATTTTCCCATACAAATTCATAATATTTCTATGTGTCGACCATTTTGAAATATCTGTTAAAAAATCTCGGGAATTTATAAGATTTGATAAAAACTGGATCCCTCTAGTTAGAATGTCTAAAATATATGTTACAATACTCAGTGTAGCGATATCATACTTCTGGTCGATTCTATCCAAGCATTACGATTTATTTGTAGAACGTTGTCCAATGATAGCGATCGCCAACAATTCAAAACAAATCGACATCTTTCGCTATTGAAAATACCGACCATCTGACCGGGATATTTAGTTTACATGAGAGAAATGTGATACATTAGTGATTTCTGCACAATTTGAGACATGACTGTCGATGCGATTGTCCCTTGTGTGGCACGACCCCCAGAGGATCTGTGATCGGTGAATTGCGTTCGTTGCGCTACATTGAACTTTACTCTCGTCGGCTACCCAACTCCGAGACGTCCGAGGAGTGCGTCTCTCCACATCATCATCGTCATCCATCGTTGCTGAGCCAGGCTCTTTCATGCAAAATGCTACAAAGCTTCCAGCATCGTCGGCTGCTAAACGCCGACTTACGCAGGTATGTAGATGCCCACGTGCGTGGTGGAAATTCTTGAACCTGACCGCGCTTTTCTTACATGGCAAGGCGCACGATTTGCGTATATACATTCATGACGGAGCCGACGGACGCGTCGTCAGTTCCTCACGAGAAAGATGAACGATTACTTTGCACCTTTGAAATAGAATATCCGACAGCCTCACAATGGTCAAACTTTATACAAAGAGGTGGTCAAAACTATCAAAAATGATATTGATATTTTTGTATTTTTTAATATTTCATAATAAATATCACCAAATTCGCTATTATATTAAACTATATAAATTATGAGTGAGATATTTCCCTTATGCTATGCACCATTTGAAAATTGATGATTTACCATTTTTATCGCACGACAGGATGGAAAAATGTATGGTGAAAAATTTAGTGCAATTTCATATTCGTAAATATGATTATTTATAATTCGAAAAACACTATGAACGTATATGAGATATGTAATCAGAGAAGGAACTATGCGAGAGATAGATATTTCGTCCATTGAGGCGTAAAAAATAAATTTTTATGTTTCGACCATTGTGGGCCTGTGGCAGTCGGCGGTCGATCTCAACTATAGGGCTACCCTGTCTGCGTGGCGTTACAATGCTGTATTACACCGACTGGAGCGAATATGCGCGCCTACGGAAATGGAAGGTCTACAATGTCGATCAGCAACGGTGAGGTGGCAGCAGTATAGGTCACAAAGTTAATTAACATGCGTCTAGAAGTTGACGTGTTCTTGTTCGTTACCTAGGAACCTCGAAGTATCGTCGCAACTTATTGCAAGATGAACGCAATTTATGGAAATCGAACGAAATAGGAATTTCAATGTGAAAGTTATGCAAACGGTCCCCGGGCAAACACTCGTGCATGTAATTTGTGTTCGCTATAAACAGTAAACAATTTTTTTGTTGACAAACATTCGATCTTAAAATAAGTGAACGTGGTCACCAGCTTTGAATATTCATTATCAATTAAGCATGCGATGCAAACGCTGGATTCTAACAGGGGAAGATGTTCTGGCGCCATTTTAGAGTGAGCAAGACGTGTACAAATGAATAGCAATAAAATGTTTTATCACTTTGCATCAAGAATAACTTATTTCGTTTTGAATACATATCTTTAATCCCGCCATGTGAATTGCCAATCACCTCAGATCAGCAAACACTACCCATTAAACTGAATAATGCCCTCGTTGCCTTTTCCAGACATGTCTGCAAAACATAAATAGCAATCGGCCAACACCATTTCGTATGTACCGTTTTGACTCATATTCCGAACACTTAAGGCCAACAGTGACTTCATATGCATCTGACTGGCATAGAATGGATGATATTTTTGTAAATTTGAATTTCTTCGCAAAGTCTAACTGTTAGCTGTTGGGTGTACCGATAATAATGTTGATTTAATTAGTTTTAGTATTGTTTTTACGCAAAAGAATGGAACAACAATTTGCTTCAAATGCCGAACACTGTGTTAATTCTGTCTCATATTCCGAACACCTTGATTCAAATTCCGAACAGCACGAATAAATCGTTTTCAAATGAATAATTTTGCAAATTATTTTATCTGAGCTTATTCTACTGGTTTCAAATTAGCGAATCATCACTACTCCGGCGGTAAAAATTATATTGGAGACGGTTAAATTGAATTGCCATTGACTGCCATTTCCTTGTTATTTGGTGACATATTTAAATGAAACATTTCAACCAAATCGCCATACAAAAACCGAGTGTTCGGAATATGAGTCTGTTCGGAATTTAAGACAAAACGGTATGTGCTTGTTAACATTTACAGCACGGCTTTTTTTTTTCAACTCAAATTTTGCATATGGGTTTAAAGTGTTTCTGTTCGAATGAATCATAAATATCATAGAAAAGACGAGCAATGTTGGAAAATATTTTTAGATAAATGAGTAAGGCATAAATAACTACTTTTCTACCAAAACAATTCGAAGAAGCCACGTTGAATCACTTAAACATTCCAAAAGCATTAAAAAATAATAAAGATATTGGTTCTCCATTGGATTTAAAATCTTTCAATCTATCAGACTAACAATAGACTGGAAATGTTTTTTTTTTTGTTTAAATACAATTTCTTGTAATATTTTTATATCTTTATACTACCTATGATATTTAATTGGGGAAATAATATTTTCTAGGTTCTTGAGACGGATTGAAGCTGGGAGACGGACTTTCGAATTTACTGCTCAACATTGCACCTAAGTGTGCTATTAGGAGATCTGGCGTAATGTCACTATCATCAACATTGGGTCCAAATGGTGAATCCGTCTTTAAAGGGATAAGCAACCACTCGTATTGTGATAATATGACTTTTGAAGTGATTTAATGCAGAAATTGCCATCACTTAAGAGTCTGGTGGTAGCAGTATAAATGCACTTCTTCGATTGAGTCCGAACAGCTCTTAGGGTGCCAGATGGACATTCTGCTACCGATCGACGGTGCCACTGAAAAACTATTCATGTGTCATGTTCGGAACTGAAATTGAAATAAACATTCGTGACTTGTCAGTCTTTATTTGGTGGCGTGGCGGCATTTTGACTTCTTCCTATTCTGTTCCCAGCCAGTTGATAATCTGCACCAGATTTATTCGCGGTCATGCGGGTTAATAGGTGTCGACGTACGACTACCAGATGATATCTAAATTAGCAGAAAACTGTCCGATAATTTGCGACATGAAATTGGCGGAAACCGGTCAAGTATCGCTGTCAAGATTGTGTTGTTTAAATAGCTAATTGGAGACTGTTTCTTAATGACACTTTAATGGCTAATTAGACACCCGGAAATCGGATGTGATGTGGAGTGGAAGTCATTTCTACTCGGCGGTGGTCCCGACTCAAAAATGTACGATTAAAAGGCAAAAAGTCGTTTTTTGATTTGATTTTGCCATGTCGATAGACGTAAGTTTTTTTACCATCTCTACTAACGAAGTTTTTAACCCTGGGCTAGGTAATTTCGGGACCAACAGCTTTACTTTTATTCCGGAAGAACTCGTCACTCGAATTATACGTCGGAAATAGAGTGCGATTGTTTGAAAATGGAGCTGATAGAATTGATAATTGCTTCATTGAAAATTTGAAATGTAACAGGGACAATGTTAGAATGAGAGTCAGCGTGAGTAACCAGTGGGCTACAAAGCTGACTAGTTGACGGTTTACGCCAATTAATCGTAGGAGGATTTCTAGAATATAAAAAATATGTAGGGTATTAAAATGATGAACATCCTTAGAAGAACTCATCAAATTAATTTCAGTTTTTGGAATTTCTTTGAAAACTGTTTCACGAATGAGGTAAGGCATTAAAGCTTCCTATGACAGATCATAGACATATTGAGAGTGCGCAAGTCAGTTTGAAAATAAACTTGATGTCCAGTGCATTGCAAATATGCAGCTATGAAAGTTTATTAACCAAGCTGCGTTTCAACAAACACACTCAAAAATTTAAAAACTTTGTTTCAATGTGGAAAACAATATGTTTTATACGATCATTACAATTAATGAAAAAGTGTGCATCCAGGTTTCAGTTAAAACTATGACATTTATGCCAAATTAAAAAAACCCGTCTTCCTTACCATTCAAAGATCGAACTTTCTTATTCTTAATGTTCAAAAATGTATTTGGATTCATCAGAAAAACGAGAAACGTTATCCGATTACAATTTGGTTCAGTTATGTCACTTAGAAAAGTGAACATGAAGCTCGAGTTCTAATCCAGCGAAATCGAAAACACTGACCATGATTGGCGGAACTCTTTGCTTCCTCATTTGAACAAAATAGCCAGGGCTATACTTGATGAAATTTGATCCCTTCGAAACACACTATGTTTTCTTTAAAACACTGTTATGTCAACACCAACCCAAGCGCTTTGAAACTCTGTTTCAAATCGATGATTTACTGCAAGGCAATTTGATTTGAAACAATAAACGATTTCACGCTTTTTATTCCCGAGGAAAAAGCAATTACCGTCATCATCATAGCCGCTATCGACCTACTCGAGTGAAGCAGTTGAGTAGGTGCCAATCGGTTGTGGTCCACAGGGCACACAGCTCCAGTTCACCTCACTGACTGAACTGGTGTTAAGAGAGCAATTCTCATCGCGTTCGATTGTTGGATATTTCCCGATCAGACGGAAGAAACAAGATTGCAATAGAATGTGTTCCCCTTATGATGTTTTCAATATCAATAGTTACTATAAAACAAGTTGCATTAGTAGTTAAGGTTACAAAAATGTTAACGAAATTTGCACAAATTACACAAAAATATAACAAATCCTATTATAACAACAACAAAAATTTTACAGAACGGGTTTCAAAGATGTTGTTATATTTTGTTACAAAATACATAACAATAAAGCCATCTTGATGACAAAAATAAATCAACTTCTGTTGTTGTAACTGCTGTTGATAGCCAATGTGTTATAATCTCGTTATGCGACCCAAATCGGGTTATCAACCACCATTCCGGTCACTGGAGGTAGGGTCATTTCGTTTCGTACACAGATATTCCACAAACGAAACCGATGAATGGGTCCATCAATGGGGCAATATTTATCCAACAAGACATTGCCTGCAATAATGGTAGTCAATCGGCAGAAGAAAACGCATAAAAATCGATGGACGCCACAAGCCGGGGGAAAATAGCATTCGATTGTTTCGAGTGAATTTTATCGGGTCGTTACATTCGAAAAATGATATCTAGAAGGAAATTTCGTGTATTCGGAATATTTTTATTGTTCTCGCAGAAATTGTAGGAAATGATTGTTGCTCAATTACCAGTGGTTTGATCTCGAGGAAATACAATTAAGACTTACTGAGGTTTTGAAGTGGGACTGGCTTGTTTCGCATTATTTACTTGATTGCAAAATTAAATAGGCAGCATTTTAGTAAAGCCATATGACTATTTCGCTTTTATTATTAGTATCATTGCAATTATTCACTCATTTAATATTGAATTGAGAAATATCCTGAAGAGAACTTGTCAAGTAAAATTTTGCTTTTGGAATTTCTTTGCGAATTATGACCGATGTTTGGCATTGCAGACACCAATGACAAAAAAAACTTGACTTATTGCGAGTCAATTTCCGCAAGAAATTTTGAAGCAAATTAACTTGCTGCCCAGAGCATTGAAAAGGCAAAAGGATAGCTATGAAAGAATATTTACCAAGCTGTTTTTCAACAGAAACACTCGAAGATTCAAAACTTTTGGTTTCAAATTACGAAAAAAGTTGATGTGTTTTATACGCCCATGAATAATGTTAGCAACTCCGCCACATGCAGTCATCCAGCCAATCATTGAGATAAACAAAAAAAGTTTGAATCTCTGAGTTTAGATCAAATAAGTTTTAGTAATGATTGCAATATGTTTGTAACGCATGCTTATTATACGAACTGCAAAAAGTTGAAATTATGTAAAACGTCTCAATTCGAAATGGTCCACCTCCCTCCGAAGACTATGATAAGAGACTTTTTTGGTGTTGCTTACTTGGAGCGTCAACATTTCAGTATTGAAAATAATTACCAATTAAAATCGGAGTTTTGTCCTCCCAACAGATGACAAAAGACATCGGAAATCACGCAACTGTCAATGTCGATTAAAAAGTATCCTTCGTAGTTCCTTGCTCTTGCAAACACAATAGGTGCTCTGATCTACCGAATCTTTTGGCCATGATTTTGTCAACCGTTTCGTCATGCCCTTACTCAACTTTATCGCACACACTTCAGTCTGCTTTGTCTTCAACCTCGAAAGATTGTCGCAATCGAAAAACAAAAGTGGGCCGGTTGGCTTGTCACTTTTGACAAATTAAGATCCCCACGAAGCAACAACGGCAGGTTTCATCAAATTTTAATTAAGGCAACTCTGCAGACCTAAACCCCAACCCCAGCCTCTTGGTGTAATACTTCCCTCTCGGCCGCATAGTGTTTCGTAAGGACTCATGGAAGGCTCCACGGTGTTGTGTCGTGTGGCACGGGAAAGGAAATTAAGTTCCGTGCAAAAATTTTAATTGACGAACAGATTGGCGCGCCCATAAAAGGCCATCTGGCGAACTAAAGTGCGGCGCACATTCCTGCCAATCGACGAAATTCCACTTTGTATTGCGCGCACTTAAACGCATGGTTGGGTACCGTGAGAAAGGGTAACATTGATTAGCGGAGTAAAATTGATCGAATGACCCTTCTCTTAAAAGCATAAATCCACATTTTTTGTTGAAAATTTTTCAAAGCATGAACTTACGATAACTAAAGTTTTCGCGAAACTAGACTTTTGCTCATGCGTAAAATTCTCAACATTTCAAAAAAATGATTTGTACGATTACCAACCAAAGACCAGGTTGTCATAGTTTGTCATGACTTTATCAGTAAAATCAACAATTTGCTATGTATAGGGTGTCCCAGAAAGTATGGGCACGACTTCACCATACTGCCATTTAAAGACTAGTAAAGATAAAAATCTGATTTTTACACATTTAACTATTGTATCCAACAAGAGTAGATTGCGATTTTTTAATGAATAGTTTTATTGGTGATGTGTTGATTACGTAACATTTCTTTAAAGCATCTCTTATCAGACTTGCACAAATCATGTTATTTTTGAGCGACTGTGTTTTATAAAATTTGTTCTATTTCAGAAAATGCGTATAAAAAAATCTGAAAAAAAAAAATTTATCAGTGACGATATGACGATATAATAATTGATCGGACTGTAACTTATTCAAATTTAAATTTTAAACTTAAGCATGTAAAATTTGTATTGGAACTAAAATTCCGATTCCAGCCATGGCCGATTTGAAAATGGTCAATAAACAAATCCTTATAATTACGTAAAAACATGAATAAATTAAAAAATAAAGTTGCTCATCCAAAAGAGTAGGGATTAACCTTTCGTAAATCTGAAATGTATAATTTTTATTACCATTTAAAATACCTTAAGATTTATAACTTCGTGATGTTGTCTTATGTGGAGAGAAAAATACGAGATTTTCCTAATTTAACCATTTTTTCTAGCATTCTCTAACAAAGCCAAATTAAATTTCAAACAAAAAAGTTTGTAAAATATCCTTTATACATTGTACTTGAACTCACCACGGCGATAGATTTTGGTAAAACCATATTTTACTAGTTATTTTTCAACACTGAACAGATAAGAATTGATTTTGTAAAATCAAAATTTTCAATGTAAACGATTATTAAATCAAACAAGTTTCTCACATATGCTGGTTAAAATAGCATATAGAAAAATACAAAAATATAAAAATATTTGATTGTTTGGAAAAGTACTATGACTTTCATTATCAAAGTCGTGCCCATACTTTCTGGGACACCCTAGAGAATGAAGATATTCCTTAAGAGTTTTTTAACCTTTTTGTGTATTCCGTAGTTCAATGTGGTTTAAATTCTTAAATGACTTAAAATACCATTTAATGGGGTGAAATTCATCGCTTTGGAGCAATTCTGTTCAATTACATCTGGTGGGTTACGTTATTATCATTCAGATATTATTTGGTCAATAATAGTTGGATATTAACCGAATTATACGGATGAAGTTTTGACCAATTACTATAATATTAACAAAAACAATTAAAAAAAAAAAAAAAAACAAATATGAAAATTTTAATTCCAGGGTGAAGTGGATTTATTACAGCGATATGTTTCTTAATACAGGTTCATTAAAATTTAAGTCAAGTATCAAACATCTTACAATTTTTATATTTATTTATTGTGAATTACAGAATAAATAATTGCCATGCATATTCAACGCCTTATGTTAGGCAATTTTCTTTGAAATTGATACTCTTTTTACAAGAAGAACTTTTTTTCGCTGGAAATCAATGTTTATCCTGAATGCAAATTCGAAACTGCCAAGTGCCAGTACTTGTTTCAATCATAAAAATCTTGAAACATTTGCATTTTCAAATATAATTTACAAGAAATACCCAGAAACCTTCCTAAGCTTAGTGATTAGAGTCCGCGGCTATAAAGCAAAGCCATGCTGAAGGTGTCTGGGTTCAATTACCGGTCGGTCCAGGAATGGACCGGAAATGGAAATTTCCTTGACTTCCCTGGCCATAGAGTATCATCGTACCTGCCATAAGAATGCGAAAATGACAACTCTCTGTTAAGGCGCAAGAAAAAATGACACAAAAGTCAAACCTGAAAAAGCAGTTTTCTCTTTTCAAATAGACAAATCGAAGAAAATGAAAACACACAGCTCTTTGATTTGCCTAATAAAAAGGCTGTGTGTTTTTATTTTCATCAATTTGTTGATTTAAAAAGAAAAAAACTGCTTTTTCAATTCTGACTTTTATGTCATTCTTTCTTGCGCCTTAATAACTGTGGAAGTGCTTATTAAACACTTAGCTGAGTAGCAGGCTCTGTTCAAGTGAGGACGTAATGCCAAGAAGAAGCATAAGAAATATCCAAAACCTGATCAATGTTACCCCGACTGACGGTACACCAGAATTGCTACCGGAATGGGCACGAAATGTCAGCGCGCGGGTCTCCCTGGCGGCGTTCAATTTTGTCGTGGCCGCGGCTAATAATCCATAATTGTTATCGCATAATCGGAAACCGTGCGACGGCGGACGACGACGCAAAGAAGTCATTTTAGTAGTGATAAATAACATATTTTCTTTCTGCTGTGGAAGGGGCTGTGCCCTTTTCGTTTCTTTTGTTCCACAATGGGTGTCGGCCGCCGGATGATGCGTCTTCGCAAGCAAGTGCGTTCAAGGACGCCTCGGGTGCATCGGATCGGAACTGATTGTTTGTTGGACTTCGGAACAAGGGCAAGAGTCAGATCGTGAACCGCGATGGAAACGAGATGGTTGTGATGTGCAAAAACAACATAAAATAGATGCGACATACGCAATGGTGCAGGTATTCCCAAAATAATTTCTTTATAAATAATTTGGAAGACATGTGATTAGAAAATTGATGGCAAAATGTGGTGATATCAGGGTAATCTCTAGAATGATGTAAGCATAAATTTCTTGCAGAGTGTCCCATAAAAAAATTCTTAGAAAAATACCATAGGGATTTTAAAGGGAATACTGGAACAACGATTTTTTTGGAGAAACTCCTGGATAAGTCTCTGAACTATTTTTTTTTGGTAAAAAAGGAGGATTAGATGGACAAATTGATGTGAAGATTTGCGAAAAAGTTACACGTCTTCTCAGTGAGAATCGAACTCACGACTCCCTGATCACTAGTTAGGACGCGTTACCTCTATGCCATGAGAGGACTCATGTACGCAGAAGTTAACCTGAATTCGATTTCAGCTCAATAATCACGTGGTCTTTTTTCGCAAAGTGCACCTCTTTCGGAAGAATTAGATGCCCATCCAAACACAACGCTTTCTATATATATCCAATGCCTAGCCCGAGAGCGTATTGTTTTTTAGGTATAGGAATAGCACACTACACTAGCCAGCAACTGCGCTGGCTGAGGTTTCTATTGTGTGGGCTTCCAATGGGTCGCGGCGTTCTCAAACGACCGGTTACGAAACATGAGTCCGTTGCTCGATAAATACCGTGAATTCGGGTGAAATTGATCAGTAGGGTGAAATTGATCACTGTGTCACTCGATTTTATATCTTCCTAATGGAGCACAAATATCAATGTAACCTGCAGTGAATGAACGTTGTTTGTCGTAAGTATGTCCAAATAGAGCGTTGTGAAGTTTTTTGCGTTCAAAAATGTTCATTTCTATGAAAATAGAGTAAAATTTATAAATCATGTACGGTTCAGTATTGACAAACATCAATAAACTTCTGATTCTAGGCAAGGATTTGGACATGATATAATCCTGAAAGTTTGTGAGGATACTTGAGAAATATCCCCAAACTAGATTGCATAACCAAAACTCGTACCAATTCGCTGATTTGGTTGAAATAAATGAATTTCTGTTAGATATCAGGAAATTCCTTAGGAAATTGCATACTTTTAGGCGCTTTCTGCGTAATTCTTGAAATTTAAATATTCATTATTTCTATAAATATTGTATTGTTAAGAATTTGGCTAGCATATTCGGATTCAGGAAGCTCAAATTTATAATGTAGAGTAGTTTTGAAAACTAACAACAATCGCATTGATAAGTGATCAATTTCACCCCGAAATGAGATCTCTTGATTTTTTTATTTTAGAGATATTTTTAGCGCTAAAATTACATTCGTTAGGAAATTTCGGTACTTGAGTCAATGAGGCTCACCTTCATACTTGTTTTCCTGCATTCAGATGTTTGACATTTTCAACATTATAGAAATCAGACAAGAAAAACCGTGAAAAGTGATCAATTTCACCCGAAATTACGGTACTTGTTTTTAATTATGAATCGTGGTTTACGGCTAACCAGCCGAATGGAAGTTTAACAAGTTGTTAGTTGTTAGACTTCCAAGTAAACTTCGGTAGTTTAACAACTACCGAAAAGCTAAACATTACATATTATATGTAATGTTTAGCTTTTCGGTAGTTGTTAAACTTTTACTCGGCTGGTTGTCCGTAAACCACGATTCAAAATTAAAAACAAGTATTTATCGAGCAACGGACACAATTCTGATAAAATTCCTGTATAAATTCACATATAACTGCTGGGCGATTTTTTTTATAAAACTTCTTTGTAGAATACGCTGGTAGAATTTTGTGATGAACTTATTTGCTTAAACTTTGCGTACCTACAGGCCCGGATTTGGGGGGATGCCAAAGGGCAAATGCCCCGGGCCCCCCGATTGAGGGGGCCCCCGAGGAACCAAAATTAAGAACAAAAAACTATATAAAATACCTTTCCATATTTTCTCATTAGACATTGGAACATATAATTTAAACGTTTAAGATAACTTTTCATTATTTGAGTTGTTTTTTTTTACCTCATATCTGAATTGCACTATATATTACAAGAAAACATGACTGTTAGGCCAAAACCTTCAACATTTTTCTCTAAATAATTTAAAAAATATATTGGAATTAGAAATGCGCTTTACATTTTTGCAGGATCTTAAAAAAATACGGCATAACCTGTAAAGCACTGCTAAATTCAAAGAATTTATTGGGTTCCTATCAGAACTTAAAGAATTTAAACATATTTGCAGTTCTATCAGAAACCTGAAGTGTTTGGGAAATTCTATTGTGACGCAGTGATCAGTATTTTTGAATACTTTTCTATTTTGTATACCAGAGTTGATGAAGTTTTCTTTGAAATCAGTAAAGGCTTAGTTTTGCTTTAGCAAAGGTTTAGCTTTGAATATAATCCATTGAATATTCAATACTGGTAGGAAAACAGTACAATAAAGGCCAATTTCCATACAAAATGTTCAAGTTTAGGGAAGTTTATAACAGCTTCTGACGAACCGATTGACCTGAAATTTGAATTACATCTTATGAATAACTTGAAATTTGATTGGATTAGAAAGCATTTAAAAATCACTTTTTTTTTAATGTGCCAAAAATTTTGTCAGCCCCCGATTTTGTCTGCCCCCGATTTTGTCTACCCCCGATTTTGTCAGCTTTTTGACCCGATTTTGTCAGCCTATTTTAAATTTGTCAAAAAATTGTTATCGTTTTGTTTTATAACGTTTACATTGAAATTGATGATGATTTTTGATATCATGCACGCATGGGCGTAGCCAGAGGGGGCAATGGCAATGCCTTTAAGAAAATGTTAAAAATCGATATTACCAATATAAGCAAGAGGGGGAGCCCCTGATAAAAAAACTGGCTACGCCCATGTCCATCGACCTCTTAAAAGTCCATGTAACCATGTAACACGTCAAAATTTGGAAAACCGGAACAAAATAAAATGACCCGATTTTGTCAGGTTCCCCATTTTGTCAGCCTAAAATTCATCGAAGGGCTGACAAAATCGGGTCCTTACTGTATTTAGAAGCAGGCATTGTTCTGCAAATTTGTTAACATCGATATGCCAAACGTTGTAAAAGATTATACTCATCGTAATTTGTTTGTTTTCAAAATATCTTAGTTTCATAATTTGAACATTTTTGTCAATATGGGTGAATTTCAAGAATTTAGACACCTTTGCATAGAATTTGATGGATTCACAGATCTAGCTTGATGTTATTTTTAACATGCGGTTCAAATTTCAGGTCAATCGGTTTGTAAGAAGCAGAGATGCAGATCTCCAAACTTGATTGATTATATTAAAGCCTTTTAAACTTTAATATGTTTCTATCTTCGAGAAATTTGGTTAAATTAAATGGCTTCGACTTGTAATACAAATATAGCACAATAAAATGCAATTACATTTCGTATTAGGTTGTTTGATTTTTTGAATATATTCCGGTTGTTTATTAATTAAAACTACGATTGTCGCGGTGTACGGGCTCATTCGAATATTTCATTACACAAATGGACGTTTCTAATACTCACTCATCCCATTCTAACGCTTTTATGATAATTCGACAGTTTTTGTATGAGCCGTAACAACTAAGCGTTATGAAATTTGTGGATGGTCCCTTCTGTTTTATTCGACATTGTCTTTTTCCGTACAGTACTTGCGTGCAGGGTTGCCACATATACAAATTTTTCTGTATTTTACAGTTTTTCTCGAATATTTTGTGGTCAAGAATCTGTATATACTATTTTCTTGAATCACTTTTTTTTGAAAATAAAGATGTACAGATTCTGTAAACAGAATATTGTCAAACCTTTACAGAAATGTGCAGATACAGAAAAACAAATACTTCAAAGAAAAATGCAGATTTTAATGTAGCAACCCTGCCTGGAACCGGTTTCTGGGGCATCATTTGGGGAACAAAACTTGATCAGCATAAAACATATCATGCGACACACCAATCTTCAATATTTTCTACCAGAAATGTAATACAGTGCAGAGTAATGTAAATGTATACAACAAGTACTTCCCGTATGTCCTGGAGCCGCTTCCAGGATCCTTGAAAATGACGTTAATGCAATGAATGAAATCCTTATCATACGACACATCAATCTCTGGGACTCTGGACAAGGACATCAATCCAATGATTGCAAACCGTATCATGCGACACATCAATCTTCAAGATTATTCGCCGGAAATATAATATGATGCTAACTGAATAAATTCTTGCAATATATGATCATTTACAAGCTCTTCCGGGGTGTTCTGAAGCCAATCCTTGGACCCCGGAGCAGATCATCAATTCAAAGTTATATAAAGAATTTCTAAAAGGATTTTTGTAGATATTTTTTATAAAAAATACTGAAACAATTCATGTTTCAATATTCAGAAATTTCCCATAAGTTTCTCCAAAAAAATCCTTTTCATCCTAAGAATTTCACCATAAATTCCTTAGATGGGTCCTTAAGGATATCTTTCGGAGAATCTTTGATAAATCTTTAAAGATCGCATGTTGAGAGGGGGTATTTTTGTTGATTTGGTTTTGAAAATTCTTAGAGGAATTACAGAACTGACCCGATTTTGTCTGTTTTTTGACCCAATTTTGTCAGCCTATATGAAATATTGAAAAAAAATTTCTTCGTCATGTTTCACCACGTTTACATTAATACTGATGATGATGTTTGATGTCATGCTCGCATGGGCGTAGTCAGAGGGGGCAATGGCAATGCATCCTGCCCTCTGTACGATAGAACAATTTTACTACGGGAATTTGGCTTGTGTTTGAATTCTTAAGGATTGTCTCCAGCACTCGTATTTATACAATAATAGCATGTTGTCATTTTTCGAAGCTTTTATAAGCAGCCCGCAATGCACATTAATCCACGAATCGAAATTAAGTAGAATAAATTAATAAATTAAAGCTATGCAATTTGACGCTTAGGACACATTTGCAAATAACACGCCTTGACCAGACAAACAAATGTTCAGAAGACACCAAATCGCTATCTCTTATATGTTTCAAGTTATTAATTTATTCCACTTAATTTTGTTCCGTGGACCAATGTACAATGGAGATATGCACTGCCGAGTATTCGATAAACGAATTTCGTAAGATCTCAATTATCTGTAAATCGTGCTTCGTTACCTAGCAATCTGACAATTATTGGCCGAGTACACGAAAAATAAAGTAGATGTGTTTCTCCAAGAATTTTTCTTAATTCTACTTTGAAAAAAATTCTACGGAATTCTGATGAAACTTTTTGTCAAAAATATCAATGTAGGTACTAATTTTATAAATTGTTCTAGAAACATACTGGGTACAATAAAAAAAATTTCAAAGTACCGTTTTGTCTCAAATTCCGAACAGACTCATATTCCGAACACTCGGTTTTTGTATGGCGATTTGATTGAAATGTTTCGCTGAAATATGTTATCAATTAACAAGGAAATGGCAGTCTATTGCAATTCATTTTTAACGTCTACCAATATATTTATACCTCGGGAGTAGTGATGATTCTCTAGTTCGAGACCAGTAGAACTAGCTGAGATGAATTTATTTGTAAAATAATTCATTTGAGTATGATTTATTCGTGCTGTTCGGAATTTGAATCAAGGTGTTCGGAATATGAGTCAGAATGAACACAGTGTTCGATATTTGAATCGAAATGTTGTTCCATACTTTTAAGTAAAAACAATACTAAACAGGTTTATATAAACAATTTCATTAGCAAACCCAACAGCCAACAGTTAGACTTTGTGAAGAAATTTAAAAATTCACAAATATCAGCTAATTTATGCCTATCAGATGCATTTGAAGTCGGTATTGGCCTTAAGTGTTCGGAATATGAGTCAAAACGGTATTCGTTTATGATTAAATTTTTTCATGCGTTCCCTCTTGAACTTGTCCAGAAGCTACACCCAGAATTCCTATGAAGAAGGAACTTCTTCTTTTACTTTAACTGCTTGTTACCCTCTTTCGTGTCTTTCTTCACTAATATTTCGAAATATTCCTTTGAAATTTGCTCCTTATATTGGGATTTTGCTTTGAATAACTGCATAAGCTCTTGAAAGGATCCCTTCAAAATAACATTTTGTTTAAATAGTATAATAAATTGCATGACCACAATTCCTGGTCAAATTATTGATGAAATGCTTGTAAAATTTTCGAAGTATTTCTATAAAAATATTTAAAACACTTCTGAATGAATTTCAAAGTACTTTTTAGGATAATTTATATACCGTTTTGTCTCAAATTCCGAACAGACTCATATTCCGAACACTCGATTTTTGTATGGCGATTTGGTTGAAATGTTTCGCTGAAATATGTCATCTAATCGACAGGAAAAGGCAGTAAATTGCAATTCAATTTAAACATATGCCAATCTATTTTAGATCCCGGGAGTAGTGATAATTCTCTAGTTCGAGGTCAGTAGAACACGCTCAGATCAATTTATTTACGAAATTATTCGTTTGAATACGATTTAATCGTGCTGTTCGGAATTTGAATCAAGGTGTTCGGAATATGAGACAGAATGATCACAGTGTTCGGCATTTGAATCAAAATGTTGTTCCCTACTTTTACGTGAAAACAATAGTAAACAAGTCTAAACAAACATTTTTATCAGCACACCCAACAGCTAACAGTTAGACTTTGCGAATAAATTAAAATTTTCACAAATATCAGGTAATTTATGCACATCCGATGCGTATGAAGTCACTGTTGGCCTTAAGTATTCGGAATATGAGTCAAAACGGTAGCAATCTCCAGTTGAGACATTCTATGAATTATAATTAAAAGAATTCCAAGAAGTCCTTCGAGGCAATTACTGATGCCACTTTCAAAAAAAAAAAAATCTAAAAAAAACCTAAAAGAATTTTCATATGATTTTTTTTTAGAAATTTCGGTATCCTAAGAAAAATTCTAAGATAATTCAATGGTCATGTAGAACTAGGATTCAGATTGATTCCGGTTGTCTTAATGGCAAGAGCAAAATTGCCAATCAAAAGGATCACTACAATTCTAAAGATTGAATTTTTCCAATAAGCAATTCTCCAAGACGTTCAAAGGACCGGTTACTCAAGACGCGTTTAGGACCTTATTTTATAATAAGTAGGGTGGATATCCTGCATAATTTGAGATTGAAATTGAGAAGGCCGCTCCCCCCTCCCTGATAAACAAAAAACCTGGCTACGCCCATGTTCCTCGACCCCTTAAAAGTCTATGTAGGTTGTAAACGTGGTTCATCAGCAAATATTAACACGTCAAAGTTTGAAAAACAGAAACAAAAAATAAGACCCGACTTTGTCAGGTTCTCCATTTTGTCAGCCTAAAATTCATTAAGGGGCTGACAAAATCGGGTCCCTACTGTATAAACAAAATCTAGGAGATTCTCTCGACCGAGGGTACTTGTTTTTTTTTTCTAATAATTTCTTTGGAATGTCCTGAAAACTTAAAAAATCATACAGAGAAATCTGGATGAGCCTTTGCAAGGCTTCTTAAAAAAGCTCTATCGGCTGTTTTTAATACATTCTAGAAAAAATTCTCAAAGAAGCTCGTGGAAGATTTTTTCAGTCGATTCCTGCTAGTATTCCTGAGTAAAGCTATTGCTAGAGGAATTCTATACAAATATTTTTCTGAAGGAAACTTCTGAAGTGTTTCGTGATTTAATTGTTGGCTGACTTTGGAAGGTTCTCATCAGAAATTTCTGAATGAATTATATCGGAATCTCTGGTGCAATTCCCTGGAAGAGAGTCTTTTAGAACTCCTGAAGGAATTGCGAGAATAATTTATCAATAAATTCCGCAAGCATCTATTATGAATGAACTGATATATCTGAGATGTATCTGATGAAATTTTGGACAGACTTCAGAGATACTTTGCCAGTGGAATTCATTATGTAATCTATGCTTATGCTTGTAAGTTTAGCATTCAAATAGCATTTCCACAATTTTTAACTGAAAACTTTCTTTGATGATTGGGCATTTTAGCATTTTTATATCATGGGACAAGCACGAATGTACTCTGTTATCGAGAAAGTTTCAAAATCCTATCTATCTCACGATAAAAATATTGTACTGTGAAATTTTCAGCTTTTTCGTTGGTAGCCTAGATTAGAAATGAGCAAAAAAAAATCAGAGCCGTTCAAAAGATCCGGATCACTCGAAAGAACGAGTGATTCGTAGTTCTTTTTTGGCGAGAGTTGGTTCATTTGATCAGTACAACTCAATACAAAAGTGTCCCGGAGTTCCCCTATTCTCTTTCGTTCGTTTTACGGCTTTGACACGTGTCACGTGTCTTGCTTTGCGCGCCACGATACACATGCAAACACAGTTTGCTGCAGCTCCGCACTCTCAGCATACAAAGCACCCGCACTTATGGAAAATCTCGCAAGGAACTGTCATCGTGTGCGTGAAAAAAAGCAAAAATATTCACTCCTTGTTTTCTTAGTAGATTAAAGATAGAGAGATAAAGTGCCCACTTGGCGAAGCACATTTTGCTTCTTCTTTTTGGTTCGGGTAGGGGAATTCGGAACAGTTTGTGAGTTTCTGGGGAAGAATGTATGGAGAATGAGAGTTTTGCAGTTGGGTTAGCGATCTGTGTTTTATCTATAGAATCCAATACGAAACATCTATGAAGAGTGAAGAAACACTATGCAACAGATAAATTGTAAACTATGTAAGGGGTATTCTGGAAAATTTGACTTATGTTCATAGGTTACAATACGTATCATATCATAATAAGTATTAGAGAAATTTAGCAAATGTCACCGACAATCTTTAAATAAATCTACAAATATTAGATGTTTGTTTCATTAGTTATGTTAGCTATTAATCTGTTTTTGCCTTCGTTAATAGTTGAACAACTAAAAAAAATCTTTCAAGCAAGATGCTCTGCATCCTGCTGCGGATCGTTGACACCTGATGGCAATAATATTGAGAAGGTCGTCAGCCATGCACTGACTGAAGTGCAGAACCAATTTCAACTGATTCAATAAATAAAAAACCCAACAGTAAATCTCGAAGACGCATTTCTTAGTCGTAACTTACCTTGCGCCGCCGCCGAGCCACTCCACTAAAGTGCGACAATGTCATCGACCTGCTGCCAGTCAGTGCAGTCAGTCGCGCGTAAGACAAAAGCACATCGCTAAAGACACACGCGGCCAAGCTGCTTGCAAAGACGAGATGCTGCGAGTAAGAAGCAAGGTGTCCGAGAAGATTGCAAGTGTTATGCTAAATTGTGATCAGCGCTTCCTGTGAGTTTTGCGGGACCGCTTCCGCTGTTGTGTCGCGTCGTGTTAAATGACTGCGACGCCGCAGAAATTGGCTTCCTTAATTCTTAACATTATCAATAAATGCGATTTTTATGTACCTATTAATTGAAAAACTTGCCCGAAATGAGCCGTACTAGATAAGCATCCGAGGCGTGCCACAGTGGAATCTGTTCGTAGAACGATGATCAAAACTGTTTTTAGGGGTTGATCGTTTGATTTTTGTATATGTAGGAATACTATAAGTCAATTTTTGGAAGCATTAGGACAAATCTTTCATTTTTTTTTTTTAAAGCATGCATATATAAATATATACAATTTTTTGCAATCTACTATGGGTAACACGCAGGTGAAGAGACTCGTGTCATCCGCAAACTAAGATTTTTGACATCCCTGAGGTAACTTAGATAAGTCAGATGGTGAAATATTATAAAACGTTGCTCCCAGAATGCTGCCTTGAGGAACACCAGTTCTTATAGAAAGTGTTTTAGAATTGGTGTTATGATAAGCAACCTGAAATACACGATTTTACAGATAACTTAGGATTATTCTAACAGTGTTTGTTGGAAAATAAAGTTTTTTTTTTTATTTTTACGATCAATTCATGCCAAACGCTGTCGAATGCTTTTCCACTATACAGAACAGCAAGACCAGTAGAATAGCCGTCAGATTAGTTGGAACGAATGAAATTCGTTAAAAGTTAAAGTTGGTCATTCTGTTTAAATCATCAATTGGACGATAGCTCGAAGTTTCGGCAGGAATTTTGTTTGGTCAAAGAATTGGTACAATATTGACACTTTTCCAGTTGTAAGGAAAGTGTGCCAACTGAAAAAAATTGTTAACTACATATATCAACGAACAATGTTAAGCTAATGTAAGTCGTTTAAAATCAGTTTTGTCCATTTGTTTGTCTTATTGGCCCTTATGTGCGAGCCTGTAATTAAACGGCCCCGTTCGCGAGATGCATCGCACTTTGAAGCCGCATCAGGAAGAAATGTATTTTTTTTACGATTCAAGTCCAAGCACCTGATGATGAATGCTCTGGTACCTACCGGTAGCTGCTGCCACGAGGGAGCTGTTCGACCAGCGAAGCAAAAGTTCAAAGTGGACCACCTCGAAGATATAAATCGATTACTTTGCCAATTGGGATTTATTCGCTGCCAAAGGGGGAGTTGTTGCTGCCGCGTAATTAATCATAAGAGCGCCTGGCAGCATTCGATCGGCGGAACACTCTGTGTGTCACTTGAGTGGACAGATTTGCTGTAGCGTGTATCTACCTGTCCACTATGGGCCAGAAAGCAAAATTTCAATTGGTCATTGGTCAATCAATCAATTGGTTGTAACGTGACGTTTGTATTTGATTTATTTCTAAATTTGATTGCGATTTATGTTTGGAGCAGAAAATAAGAAACTAACACAGCGCAACAAAAATGACATTTTTGCGTGTCTCAAGGATCAAATTATGTGTCTCTAATAGATTTAGGGTTGCTGAATCTGATGCCGTTCTCAGAAATTTCCCAGCACGTCACAATTTTTGGCTACAGTTCGCCAAAGTTGTATAAACATTGGTTTTATTGATGTTTACCTAAAATTTGAAGCATATTTTATCGAACTTTTTTGTGATCTTATCCACCAAGCATGCAAAAGAGGACTTAAACTTTCGTTTAAGATATATATTGGTTGAAATTTCACGATTAAATTTAGATTAAATCGATCTTTTTCAACATGCTTGCAGTCTCCATACAAAATTCTTCATTTCTCTTATATGGCAAAATACAATACTTTTTTAAACCGTCAAAAAATAACTTTTCCGCATCAAAAATATTATATACTTTGATGATAAGTATTGTTATACACATAAAGTTTGAATTCTGTGGCAAATTAAGCAAGTGAATTGCCTTACAAGCTGGCAAACTTGCATGCAAGTTGGCTGAAATAGTCAATTTTTGCATTTTCAACAACCAATATCTCAAAAACTAGACGTGCTATGACATTTCTGTAAACGGCAATGGATTCAGCAACCCTTATTTGAGTAAATAGAGGTATTTTGATGCTGAAGACAAAAACGTGTTCCGCAGTGTAATTGGTCGGCGTTAAGTCAGAGCGTAACAAACATTTTTGCTGAACAAGAGTTGATCAAATCACTCTCAAGCTCACTTCAGTGGAACATACTGTTACACTGAAAACATCTCTTCGTATTTTATCCAAAATCCATTTCGTAAACCAAGATTTCGTACATATAACGCTATTTTCATTCATTGTACGAATTGTTTGTACTTGACAGAATTTCGCGATTCAGTGACTTTACGAAATAATCGTAAGATGTACGATATCCAATTCGTAGATGTGCGTTATCGTGTTGTTCGTATTACGAATTGTTTAGTATTACGAAACTGATCGTTTAATCTACGAATTCATTCGTTGTTTTCTGCAACGAAAGGTTTCGTAGACACATTTCGTAAAATACAACATGACACGACCGCAGTCGAGGGAGGTAAGAAGAAGGTCGTATAAATGTTCGTTCTAAATACGAAACAAACGAATTTCGATTACGAAATGTTTAGTACATTATAACAATCATTGTTTGTTTTGATTTCGAGCTTGAATCATTTTACGAAGCTGGTTTCATACATTTTACGAAACTGTTTCGTTGCAGAAAACAACGAATAATTTCGTAGTTCAAACGAACGATTTCGTAATATAAAGCAATATATATTTTCAGTGTATTTAGTAGCTGAATGTTACTTGGGAGTGGACCATGTACAAAACATGGATAAATTGGTCTATTTTTCCATAAGATGCAAAATTACTGTAAATCCATTTCACTTTGATCAGATTTGATGAATTCTGTAAACTGCAAGATATATGTAACAAGTTTACTATGACCAATCAATGAAAATCGATAAAGTATGCAGTCAGAGTGGTCCAAGTGCTAAAAACTATTCGGGGAAATTGGCTAATCGGGGAAATGGAATATTCAGGGAACTGGCGCATTCAGGGAATTGGCGTTCGGGGAAACGACATTCGGTGAAAAGTAGAACAACCTAACGAAGCAACTGCAGTAATCGAAGTCTCTTTTCGCTGATAACTTGAGCAGATCAATGTAATCGAATGCCGCCCTTTTGTCAGTTGGGAACAATAAAATATTTCAAAAATTTAACTCCAAAGAACAGCCTATGTATAAAAGAAGGTGAAATTTATTTAAATTTTAAATCAACAATTTCTATACCTATAATTATGATTACATCATATTTAGGAAGAAAAAAATAGAACATTTGAAAGAAGGGCAAATTTGTGCTAGATATATCAAAATCTTCAGTGCAAAAATTTATTCCAATAGCGAAAGTCAAAAGAAGAATTAATATTTGAAAGAAGGGTAATTTCAGGATAAATAATAAAATACTATTGGTAATAACTTTCCTAATATGCTTTTGTTTATTCAAAAGCATATGATTGAACAAAGTTTCATTTTATGTCAATTGACTCCAAAACAAGCCTGATGTAATCAGAAAGTTTCAAAAGAAACGTAAAAACGAATGTCATCTTAAGAAATTCTTGGTTTCAGACTCATTATGCCAAACGGCTATTATGCCAAACGACCGTTATGCCAAACGACTTTATGCCAAATGACTATTATGCCAAACGACTTTATGCCAAACGGCTTTATGCCAAATGACCTACCACCATTCCAAGATGTGAATGTCAAAAATAGTAGTGACATTTTAAAGCATAACTAAATAACACTTGTGACGGGTCAGGTGGAAGATCTTTTCAGAATAATCATTTTTTTCACATCCCAGAACATGGAGTATCTTTGACTCTTTGATTCTTTGAGCTTATTGCGATAAACTTATTTGAAAATAGTAGATTGGCAAAGAAAGTTCCCAGTTATTAATAAAGGGAACACTCATAGAATATTTTGCAGCAGATCAAGCTCTGTCCCAGTTTGGACGAAAATAACTTGGTAAAAGGAGGAAAAACTTATTTGCAAAACATTAAAAGCTCTAATCCGAAGATCTATTATTGCAGCATACTGAAAAAATAGCCTATATACGAGAGCAGATTATTTTTCGTTTAAAATGTTTAAGAATCTAACGTAAAAAAATCTTCTAACAGCATAACTCAAATGAACAACTCATTTTTGAAAGAAAATATTTGTGGCAAAACTTTGGAACGATATAATAATAATTTTTAAATTTGGGAGTGTACATAAAAACACTCTATTATCGAAAGCAGGGAAAATTTGTCATTGAAATAATATTTTTTCCAGCATATCTCGAAATGAAATCATTTGTTTGCAAAAAAAAAGAATATTGACAGGTTCTAAAGTAATTATCATTCTAACAGCACGTCTTGCAAGTATTAGTAAAACAACAAAAAATAAAAATGATTTAAATTTAGCTTAACTAAAAAATATTATTTAAAACAGTATAAAGATAAAGAACAGCCTATTTTTAAAAGAAGGCACAATTCATGATTAAAGTGATAGAAGATTGAACGCAAAAAATTATTACGAAAAAAAACGAAAAGACATAAAAAATTGTGTTCATAATCATCGAAGTGATTGTGCTACTTCCGCATGTCATTTTTCTGAATGTCGGTTCTCCCAATGTCAGTTCCTCGAATGACCCTTTTCCTCGAATGTCATTTCCCCGAACGACCCGTTTCCCCGTAAAGTGATGCAGTTTAAGGTGCAAGAAAAAAATGGCTCAAAAGTCAGAACTGAAATAGCAGTTTTCTCTTTTTGAAAAAATGAATTGATGAAAATAAGAACACACAGCCTTCTTATTTGGCAAATAAAAGACCTGTGTGTTTTTATCTTCCTCGATATGTCTATTTAAAAAGAGAAAACTGCTTTTTCAGTTTTGAATTTTGAGCCATTTTTACTTGGGCCTTAAATAAGTGTTAAAATATCTTCAGTGGTTGGATGGCGAACGAGAAGGATAGATAAGCAATAAAAACAAGGAGGCATTCTGTCATTCTCGGCTATGCACATGTTGGCAAAAATACTGATGACGGTAAAACTTGAAAGAACTGCCTATTAAATAAAGAAGGGTACATATCAGATGGCCAGTTCGTTTACCACCCTGAAATGTATAAAGTTACGAGTTCATAGATTCCAATAACTGTTCGAAGAAGTTGGCTATTCTGGGAACCGGGATATTGGGGAAACTGGCATTCGGAGAAGGGGCGTTCGGGGTAACGACATTAGTGGAACCGACATTTGGGGAAAAGTAGCACAACCCATCGAAGCAACTGCAGTAATCGATTTCTCTTTTCGCTGACAACTTGAGCAGGTCAATGTTATCGATTGCCACCCTTTTGTTAGTTGGAATCAAAACATATCTTAAAATTATAGCTCTAAAGAACAGCCTAGGTATATAAGAAGGCGAAATTCATTTCAAATCTACAGTTTATATACCGATAATTATTGTTACATCATATTTAGCAAAAAAAAAACATAGTATGTTGGAAAGAAGGGTGAATTTGTGCTAAATACATCAAAATCTTCAGTGCAAAAATTTATTCCAATAGCGGAACTCAAAAGAAGAATAAATATTTGAAAGAAGGTTAAAGTTTATTCAATAGTATATGACTGTTGAATAAAGTGACATTTTGTATCAATTGACTTCACAACAAACCTGTTATCATCAGAAAGATTCAATAGAAACGTAAAAACGAATGTCATCTTAAGAAATTCTTGGTTTCAGACTCATTATGCCAAACGACTATTATGCCAAACGACTTTATGACACGCGACTTTATGCCAAATGACCTACCACCTATTGTGTGTGATTTGTCAGATTTTTCGACATCGAATGATTCTTTTTCTCATCCATCAATAGAAATTCATATATATATTACTTAATTCGACGCATTTGATTTTGATTTCTGGCCATTTACCATATTTGGATGTGTGGTCAGAAATTGCAACATTTTCTGTGCAGGCAGAGTGGACCAAAAGCAAATAACTAACAATAAACATTTTTTAATAGATTTCAGAGTCCGATAGAAGTGTTTGGTACTTTTATGGTGCCTGTATGAAATGTCCTAGAACCCTCTTATTGGACCAGTTATTCTAGTCGGTACTCAAGATTTGCACGAGGTCCACTCTGACTGAACACATATTTGAATATTTCTGATCCTCAATGCCCTTCAATGCCCGGGATTGAAAATATGGATTTTTTTTTAAGAATTTTACGATACTGATGTCGAATGATGTTGATAATCTATTTATCCTAGAAATTGGATAAGCCAAATGCACAAAAAATACCCTTCAACTAGAGGTGTGGATTATGTTTTTTCATGATTATCACTTCACATTATATTGGTTGAAAGTAACACAAAGATATGTAGAAATATTGCACCAAAATTGAAACCATTAAAAAATACAAAAAAAGCAAAGCTAGAAACTTTCAGGCTCTCTGGTTCTCACTTTAAGGTCTATTACGGTCTATTACTCAACGATCTACGGCGGATGCATGTCTCGAGTGTAGGAGCCGTGCTTTGGCTTGCTCTCAGTCCCATGTCCCCCTAGAACTACCTCATGGTATTACTTCGGGGAGCTGAAGGCTTGTTGATGCCTCTATGCCTTTTCATCACCTCTTGCTCTATTCGATCTGGCTGCAATTTGTCTCTTCAACGACACTCACATTTTGGGGCCAGCCACACGCCTGGGTCATGTGAGACTTTTGTCGATAGATGCTACTGTGTTTGTTGGTGCACTTGACTCCATTACTCTGCTCGTCATGCTCTACGGGAAAACCGGTTGGATACCGAGGTCAGTCTTGCGACTCCGGTTGAGGGGTGACTTTCGTTTCACTAGGGGCCCGATGACCCAAAGCCGGCGGTTCGTCGTGATCGATACTTCTCGGCGTAGTTCCCGACGGTGAAGCTAGCCTACTGAAGAGTTCCCCGACGGAGGAATATCTCCCGGAACCAGTAACGGTGCGCTTTGTTCATACTCCGTTGATGACGGGTAGAGTGCCGAAGTCATTTACCGGTGCTATTCCGCGTTCTACTCAGCTAGTTCCCGAAGGTGGACTTAACCTATTCCGACTCGATGGTGGTTGGCCAAGTGTCAGGGTCAGATCTGCAATTCCGGTTGGAGGGTGACTTCTGGTTTGCAGGCGCTTCGACGACTTATTACCGATACTTCGTTACGCTCGTTCTACTTAGTGTAGTCCCCGACGGAGGATCAAGCCTACCTCGAGCAGTCGAAGACAACGTGTTCTGGCGTTTCTTAAGGTGAAGATAAATCGAAGCCAAACCACAAATTTTCAAGAGCACGAATCTGGAGAACCGAACACCCGTTTGAGCTGAAAACTTAATCGATTGGTCCCCACCAGCGGGTGACCAATCGATTAAGTTTTCAGTTTAAATGGATGTTTGGTTCTCCAGATCCGTGCTCTTAAAAATTTGAGGTTTGGCTTCGATTCACCTTCACCTTAAGTCTCCATACACTCCGGACAAAATGGTGAAAACGTATGGCCGATACATATACTGCTTGAAGCAGTCGTAACATAGCAAGAACTGTGTCAGGTGGAAGTTCACTTCTCCATGATCCCTGTTCACCCAGGCCGATAGATTCGGGATGAGCCTGTGGTTCCACCTTCCTTTCTCGAAGGCATCCCATTCTTGCTGCCACTTAGCCGGTGAACGAATTCTTGTCAACTTCTTGGCCTGCCTGCTTTCTCTTCGCTGATAGCAGTCGATGTATTCGGAGAGGATGATGCAGATCGGGAACATTCCAGCGATTGCGCATGCCGCCTCCGACGATATAGTCATGTACGCGCTCACCACTTGAATGGTGATGAGATGGAAGGCGCTGTTTAACTTCTCCCGATTACGCTTGGTCTGTAGCACCGCGCTCCAAGCTGGCGCACCTTATCTCAATAGCGATGTTGATACGCCAACCAGAAGACGCCTGTTACTGCTTCTAGGACCATTTATGTTGGACATAATTCTTGTGAGCGCGTTGCTCGCCTTCGCCGTCTTCTCTCATGCATAATCGACGTGACTGTTGAAGTTCAGCCAATGGTCTATTCTACTTCCTCCTGCGTCTCGCCTATTACCGTTAGGATGACGTCATCGGCGAAGCCCACAACCTCGACTTCCTTGGGTAGCTCCAGCGATAGGACCCTGTCGTGCATCGCATTCCAGAGTATTGGTCCCAGTATGGAACCTTCAAACTGGCGCTGTTGAACGCGTTCTTCACATCTATCGTGACCACGGCGCAGTAACGATCTCCTCTACTCTCGGCCCTCTCCTGCACTTTCCGAATTGCGTCCACCGTCGACCTTTCTTTCCGGAATCCAAACTGCCTTTCTGATAGCCCGTTCTCGCTCTCTGTGCATTTCATCACCCTGCTGAGGATAACCCGTTTACCGAGTGTAGCCAGTAAACATATAGGCCCTTATGATCCTGGATCCCCGGGCGGTTGTCCTGGCTTCCGCAACAGTACTAGCTTCTGAATTTTCCATATTTCTGGAAATAGACCTTCGTCCAGGCATTTCTGCATAACCTTCCTGATCATATCTGGATACGCAAGGACCGCTGTTTTGAGTGCCACATTGGGGATTCCATCCGGATCCGGGGCTTTGTCCAGCTTCAGCGCTTTCACAGCTGATATAGGTTCCTCTTTGGAGATCTGACGTGCTTCGACATTTCCTACCTTTTCATTGCCATATGGTGTGGCCGGCCTCATTGTAGGATCATGCTTTGGGAATAGACCCTCGACGATGACTCTCAGTTTGTCCGCACATGTTTCGGCCGGCGTCAACGGGCCCTTGATTTTAGCCATTATTACTCGGTAGGCATCCCCCCAAGGATTAGCATCTGCTGCTCGGCATAGCTCTTTGAAGCAGTAGGACTTGCTCAGCTTAATCTCTCGTTTGAAAGCCGTCCTGGCTTGCTGGAACACAATTCTTCGCTTTTCTCTCTCCTGGCTTTAAGACGAGCGGCGCGAAGAGTGCAGAGTTCCTCGTTCCACCAGTATACGGGACCCCAGTTGTTTGATGGCTTCCGTTTTCTTGGCATTTTTATGTCACACGCTTTGACCATCGCCCTTGTCAGCTCCACCGCATCTAGATCTGGGATATCGCTGTCTACACGAAGTGCTTCGATGAAAAGGTTCTTTTCGAAGGCCTTCGTCTTCCACTGCTGTACGATAGTTGTGGTTCTTGGCGTTGCCGCGCAGTCCCGTCGGCCAATGGCATAGCGGATTGCCTGGTGATCGCTCTAACATCCGCCTGAATTCATCGAACGTCCACCTCGAAGGAGCGTAGCAGCTTTCTACGTAGATATCATTGACTTTCACGATCACGAATCCTTCTTTGGAGCTAGAACCCTCTTCTTGGATGGGAAACCTACCGATCACCTGTATCGCCACTATTTCCGTGCAGTCCACCACCAAGTTGACATTATCGAGCGGTACTCGATACAGCTCAGCTATAATCGCAACGTTGCTTCTTGCTTCCGTTATTGACTGCCACAACAGTTGCTGTACAGTTTCGCAATGGTTCAAGTTGATCTGCGTTACTTCCACTATTGTCGTGATGTGATCGCGTTTCCATACGCAGGACACTTAAAACCGCCCGTTACATGGGCGTTTCCTTCCTCCGGTTTACAGAGTAAACACTTTGGTCGCTTCGTACAATCTTTCCCGAAGTGCCCTTTCGCCTCGGAACCGTTACAGATTGCCACCTGATGTCCGAAGCTCATGCACTTAAAGCACCTCATCGGTGGCCTTTCGGCTCGGGAGACGAGTCTCAGCGGACAAACCGACCATCCAATTTTCACCTTTTCCTGCTCCATTAGTTTGTTGGCTGCGGCCACTGGTAGCCGAATCGTCGCTAGCTGTGTGCCATCGTACGACTTTGAAAGTCGCATTGTCATGGCCACATCTCCAATATCGCACTGTGATCGCAACTCCTGTTGCAGTTCATCATTGAATGTGTACTCGTCCAGGTATCTGCACTCAACCACTGCCTCCTGAGTTAAGGCTTTTACGCTTGCCTCGTTGGTCAATGACTCAGAATCAACTCCTGGTAGGCCGAGCTTTTGATCGATCCAGTGAGATCTTCAGCTCGAAGAGCATTTCTCCTCTCTGAGTACGCCTCGTTCTGACCACGTTCTCTCCGAGGTCTTTTAGCTTCGGAACCTCTCTGACCTTACGAAGAATCGCTGGGTCCGTGGTTTGGTAGTTTGCCTTAACTAGTATGGCGTCCCCTTTCGACCACTCACGTGGGCGGCTAGTCTCTTTCTTCGTACCCTCCTTTCTCCTTTCTCTTCCTTTGCCATGTTTCTTCCCTCTGTTCTTCTGGCTTCTGACCGTTTGCCATTCTTCATCGTTTTCTGCTTCGTTCAACAGATAGTTTACCTGCTCGTTTTTCTGTTTTTTTTCGAGCCCGCTTCTTCTCCTGGCGAGTCTCTATCACGCTTCTTTCACAGCTTGTTGGTATGTGCCTTAGGGGGTTTTAGGCGTGTCAGCCACTATTTGTTCCTTAGCATTTGTAGTGCCTTTTGAGCTGCCTCGACTCTCATTTTTAGCGCTTTCTGTTCGATTTCGGCTGCGTTTATGGCGAATTTTATGCTCGTTACAAGATTGCTAATCTTGTGATGCACATTAGTCCTTACCTTCTTTTTAGCCTCCATTAACTTCGAATTCCCCGTTAGGCCTTCCTGGAAAAAGCTGTTGCTCGATTTAGGTGTGAACGATGGGCTTTGAACCCTGCTTGGAGTCTAGAATTCTCACCTTGCAACGCCCTGCTGCTACTTGCTGGTATCTCCTGCTGTGCTACTGGCGAACGTTGTAGCTTTCCGCTTCTCGCGAACGCGTTTGCGTCTCACCCTCTGCTACTTCAACCTCCATTACGGTATTGTCTGAGATGTTCTCAATTTTTGTTCGGTCCCCCCTTCAAGCCGCTATCTTCCTCCGTCGTAAGTAGTCACCTGCCTTCGTAATCCCATGGTGATCTTTGCAAGCAGTGAGAGCCATGCTACACACCAAAACAATCTTAGAATTACACGTTACGTAATTTTAGCTTTAATCATGCAAAGCCATTTCTCATGTATTATTCAATGATAAAAGCTACAAACACATCTATTATATCCAATATTGGTAGCAAAATCTTTAAAATTGAACACCAAACGTCCTCTCTTAAAAAATGATGCATGCGAAACGGCTCGGTTTACATGATTTAGAATTAAAAAAAATCTTAAATTTACGTGACACGTAAACTTTTGTGATAATCATGTAAAACGAGTTATAACTGAATATTCAACGATAAATATTGTCAACTGTCTTATTGCATTCGACAATGCTTGCAATCTTGCGTGATCTTTCTCGATGTATGTTTGAATTTGTATTACTTTAAGATTAGTTTTAGTTCATATATTATTGAATTTTATCGATAAAATCATGACCATGCAATTTTGATTCCTAGCCCACAGTGCTGTCGAAGGGCTACTGCCGTGAGAAAAGCGCAGCATTCTAATTTGCGTGCCTCGATTACGACGACCAGATAAGCCTCGTAGGAGGATACGACCTGTCAAACTGTCACGTGGAGTACGACGCCACCATCGGTTGTTGTTTGGAAACTCGAAATTGCGTAGGCGCACAAAAGTCGAGCATCCGGTTTTGCTCCTCGGTTTTATTAACCGGCAGTCAGCCAGCCAGCCAGCCTTTATGACTGCGCTTTATTCAAATTCCGCTGTGGTTAACGTTATTCTAGGCCACAATCAGCTAGCTTCGAGAGCAATCATCGTCGTCGTCCATCAAGGACGATACGATGAATTATACTTTTATAGCGATAGGATCGAATCGGCATGCTCTACAAATGGATGTGTGTGACAAATGAGGTTCACACTGGATTGAATTATGTTCAAGATTTGATACGGGGATGACCTTTGAGATACACGTAGTTGAATTTGGCGTGCACCGATTTCCATGAACTTCTGATGATTTGTTGGAACTTTAATGAAGTGAATATTAGAAAAGGAATTCTTATTTTTTTATTAATCGAGAAGTACAAATTATCCATTAAGTGAAATTTATCAGGGAAGTCCTCAAGGGATTCCTTCAGGAAGATTGAAATCAGTGCAATTCTCGCCAAAATCTTGGAAGCATTTTCGAAAAGAAATTTACGAAATCGTGAGTTTTTTTTAAGAATCATCATCTTGTTTCTTAAATCGTAGCTTCGTCTTAGAATTCAAAAACTGCTAAAATAACATACCAGTTTTTTTTTTCTAAGATAGATAAATCTTTCCACCTTCTTCCAGAAATTCAAAGCTTCCTCCCGAATTCCCAAGTTATTCGTACCTTGCGCATTATTGCTCCAGCGGAGAGGTTAGAATATCCGCCATGTAGTTACTTCACAATGGTCCCAGTAAAATATTTTGCTGGAAAACGCTTTTTTTCTGTTCTTGTTCACTCTAAACTTTTGATGTCTTCAGAGAAGTTGTTAGTAATTGAAATCGTATCTTCTAAGAGGAAAGTTAAAAAGGGTAATTGGTCGATTGATGTTATTTGTGATTGTGCATTGAAAGCTACTCGCTATATTTTAAGCCACATCCTTTCGATCTTCTGTACCATAGCCGCAAAATTAAATTTCATTAAGCAACCCATTACTAAAAGATGTAAATAGCTTTTCTGTGTGATAATTGTTTATGATTTATAAACAATATTTGTCCTTTTATAACTATCAAAGTTTTTCGCTTTATCAAAGATACCCCGTTCGACGATTTTGAAAAATAGCGTCAGAAAAGGGTCAAGCAACCATAAACGCAACCTTGAACTAGAAATATTCTGAAAATACTTTCAAAGGCCTGGTCATTCCGCTCCGCACCCGTTTGTACAACTACAGTTGCAGTACAGAATCATTCCCTGTTTTACTTGATGGGAACCATCCGGTGTTCTTGTAGCCTGCAGCCAGACGGGAAAGAGCAGATACACGACATCGATAAAAATAGATCGGTTGAATTTCGCGACGAAATAAGAAAAGTCATTGGCAACGCCCTACATTGTAAAAGTAAGCGTGTTTTTGCATACAAATTCTGTTTCCTCATCACCCGAGGGTGGTCGGCTCTCATTTGGGTCAATCGAGTCTTAATTGTTGGTTCTGGTGGATACACGACCGATCGGAATGGATGATAATAAGGCGCTTCCTGTTCGGTTGACGTGTCTTATCAAATGAGATATTCGCGATACACGTTTGTTACCCAAGAAGCCTTCGATGCGTTAAACGTGATATGCATCCCGCAGGGTTTCCACCTCGTGTCGGACAACCATTGTCATTTGCCTTTTTACAATTCATGCTTGCAGTTTGAGACTCTCTTTCTAGAGCTAGCAGCGCCCTTTTCTTATGCTCCTGCGTTTTAACAACAACGGGGGCCCTCTGATGGCCTTACTTCTGCCATATGAGAAAAAGCCATCCGCCCATACCGGGTGACGATGATAGTTGCGTCGCTTCCGTCATACTCCGATATCGTCTCACTATCTGCCAAGTACTTGGTACAGTTAAGGCTCCATTTACGTATTAAGGGCTACACAGCATCCGTTCAGCACATACTTGTAGATGTTTTGTAAACTCGATACATTTGAACTTGCTCTGAAACAAGAGAGCATTTTCAATGTGTCTATAACCTTCGTGATGATGTACGATCCTCAGGTTTATAAAAGCAATCAGTAATCATCGGGAGGTTTAAACATAATAATACAATCTCAATTTCATTTCATTTATTTAGTTAACATCTAAACAGATAACACTGAATCAACAATTTCACGCCACAATACTCGGTTCGTGGTCGCAATCTCTCCATCCTCGGTTCTGACCCACGCTCGCCAAATTGATCTGCCCACCTATCTCGCTGCGCTCCACGCCTTCTTGTACCAACCGGATCTGAAGCGAACACCATTTTTTGCATGGTTGCTGTCCGGCATTCTTGGCAACATTGCCCTGCCCATCGTATCCTTCCAGCTTTGGCCACCTTCTAGATACTGGGTTCGCCGTAGAGTTGGACGAGCTCGTGGTTCATCCTTCGCCGCCACCACACCGTTTTCCTGCACACCCTCAAAGATCGTCCTAAGCACCCGACGTTCGAAGACTCCAAGTGCTTGCAAGTCCTCCTTTAGCATCGTCCACGTTTCATGCCCGTACAGGGACTACCGGCCTTATGAGCGTTTTGTACATGATACATTTGATGCGGGTGCGAATTTTTTTGATCGCAGCTTCTTGTTGGAGGCCATAGTAGGCCCGACTTCCGCTGATGATTCTAGCGCAATATTGAACAACAGGCACAAAAGTCCATCACCTTGTCGTAGTCCCCGTGGGACTCAAACAAACTGGAGTGTTTCGTCTGAAACCTTCACACAATTTTGCACACCTTCCATTGTCGCTCTTATCAGTCTCGTGAGCTTCCCGGGAAAGCTGTTCTTCGTCCATGATTTTCCATAGCTCTGCGCGGTCGATACTGTAGTATGCCGCCTTGAAATCGATGGAAAAGTGATGCGTTGGGACCTGGTATTCACGACATTTTTAAAGGATTTGCCGTCAGTAAAGATCTGGTCCGTTGTCGATCGGCCGTCAACAAAGCCGGCTTGATAACTTCCCACGAACTCGTTTACTACAGGTGACAGGCGACGGAAGATGATCTGGGATAATACTTTGTAGGCCGCATTCAGAATGGTGATCGCTCGAAAGTTCTCACAATCTAGCTTGTCGCCTTTCTTGTAGATGAGGCAGATTACCCCTTCCTTCCACTCCTCCGGTAGCTGTTCTGTTTCCCAGATTGTGCCTATCAGCCGGTACAGACAAATGGCCAGCCTCTCCGGACCCATCTTTACGAGTTCAGCTCCGATACCATCCTTACCAGCAGCTTTATTGTTCTTGAGCTGGTGAATGGCATCCTTAACCTCCCTCAAAGTGGGGGCTGGTTGGTATCCATCCTCCGCAGTACCGACGAAGGCATTTCCTCCGTTATCCCGACCTTCATTGCCTGAGCTCTCAGCGCCATTCAGGTGTGCGTCGAAGTGCTGCTTCCACCTTTCGATCACCTCACGCTCGTCCGTCAAAATGCTCCCATCCTTATCTCTGCACATCTCGGCTCGCGGCACGAAGCCGTTGCGGGATGCGTTGAGCTTCTGATAGAAATTGCGTGTTTCTTGAGACCGGCACAGCTGTTCCATCTCCTCGCACTCCGTCTCATCCAGGCGGCGTTTTTTCTCCCGAAAGAGGCGGGTCTGCTGTTGCCATTTCCATCTATAGCGTTCCACGTTCTGCCGGGTCCCTTGCTGCAGCATGACCGCCCGCGCTGCATTCTTCTCCTCCAAAACCTCTTGGCACTTTTACTGTTCTCCAGCAGTCCTCAAGAGGGGCTTCATCCTGCTCACCCTCTTCCGGTAATGCAGGTGCTGCGCGTATGCCGCTGCGACATTCGGTTGCTTAAGCCACTCTAGGTCATACCGGGGCGGCCGTCGGTACCGTACGTTGTAAACGAGGAAAGTTTTGGGCGCAGTTTGACCATCACCAGATAGTGGTCAGAGTCGATGTTAGCGCCACGATAGGTCATGACGTTGATAATGTCGGAGAAGTGCGTGGTCGATTTGCGATTCTGTCTGCTGTGGTGATCTCCAGGTGTATCGGTATGGAAGGCTGTGCTAGAAGTAGCTGCTACGAATGGCCATATTCTTGGAGCGGCGAAATCAATTAGTCGTAGGCCATTTTCGTTCGTCAGCCGGTGGGCGCTGAACTTTCCAATCGTCGGTCTGAATTCCTCTTCCTGGCCAACCTGAACGTTTGGATCTCCTATGATGATTTTAACGTCGTGGCATGGGCAGCTGTTGTACTCGCGTTCGAGCTGCGCGTAAAAGCGTCTTTACCATTATCCGTGCTTCCGGAGTGAGGGCTATGCACGTTTATGATGTTGATGTTGAAGAACCGGCCTTTGAGCCTCAACTTGCACATTCTCTCATTGATCGGCCACCACCCGATCACACGCCTCTGCATATCACCCATCACTATAAAAGCTGTTCCCAGCTCATGTGTGTTGTTGCAGCTCTGGTAGATGGTATGGTTACCTCTAAACGTTCGCACCATTGATCCCTTCCAACACAATTTCTGCAACACTACGTTGCCGAATCCACGGTCCTTCAGCACGTCGGCGAGTATGTGTGTGCTCCCGATGAAGTTGAGAGATTTACAGTTCCACGTACCGAGCTTCCAATCGCTAGTCCCTTTACGTCGCTGTGGTCTTCGCCGATGGTCCCGGTTCGAAATTTTCTCGTTGATTATTCGTTGCCTGGTTTTTTTTACGGCTGGCTTGCAGGGCCTAACACCAACCTTCTAGATTTCCGGAGGACCATTCTCCATAAATGTTCGGAGGACCATAATGCACAGTTTGGCTTAAAGTCCTTCTCTGGCACTCGGACGATGATCAGCCGCCCCTGACATGGGGAACAGACGCTGTTGTGAGCCGCTCCTAACATGGAGTACAGACGCTCCAAGTTTGCAGAAGCAAAAGCAAATGCAAACCTCCTCTTCTCTGTCAGCAAACGACCAAAGTTCACACCGGGGATTGGTTACCCGATCTTCCCTAAGGTTACTCGTACCCCGGCCAGTACCGCGAGGAGGTAGGGATAGAAGTTGCTGGGCAAGAGGCTAAGGACCGCACAGAGGGGTCTATTTTATTCCTTCAGGTACGCGAGGTACCAATGGTACGCCATGCCCAGCCATTTACCAACCGCTATCCTGGTTGAAAACCAAATTACAGTTTCCTTAGGTATTTTTTCTTTATTTCTAAACGTAAATATTTCCGGTTTGTTACGGCCTCTTTTCTATAGATTGGAAAATGAAAAATGAAAGAAATTCAACGACTATAAGGTGTCGCAGAAAGTATGAGCACGACTTCATCATACTGCTATTTCGGTACCAGTGCACTATGGTCCAGGAATCCGTTTTACGCGGAAAGATGTATTTTGAGCTTTAGAATGAAGCATTAGACAAAAAAGGTCTTCTACAAAGTTGTTTGTATTAGTTGAGCCCTTTGTTTGGTGTTATTGAAAATTAAGGTGGACCACATTTTCATAGAAATTGTGTAACTAACTTTCTTATTTGTAAAAATTATATTATACATGCTTCAGCAAAGTTGTAGACCATTCAATTTCAAGCAACTTTGCCAAAAAAAGCTTTTTTGTATTTAAGAGATACGAGATATCTCTTATAGATTGATCGATTTAGAGCTTTTTTCCTACGGTGACATAGGGTGGTACGAACAAAACTGGTTTTCTGGCTATAGAGTTTTCAATTCGAATTTCTCATCAAAGTAGTCTATGAAACACTTTTAGTGCTTTAAAAATGCGTAATTTGGTGAGTGAAGAAACTCGCTATCTCCTTCCGTTTAGGAGTTATTGTTGTTTTTCTCTCAAAAACATGCCTACTTTGATTGTGAATATCTCTGATTGGGGCAAACATAAAATATATCTTTTGACGGCGTTTAAAAGACAAAATAAAATTGTAAATTATATCAAAAAATTACAAATGTGGTATTTTTGTAACTCTAATGAAACGTCTTGAAAGTCAAATATTTTTTATCACAAAATTTTAATAACTTTTGAACTAAAATAGATATCAACAATCTTTTTGCATGAAAATTTGCGATTTGTTAAGTTCTAAAAGTCGTTCATAGACGACTTTGACAAGAAAATAATATTAAAAAAAGTAGAGATGAAAAAACTAATTTTTGTTGGACCACCCTGCGATGATTAGGAAAAAATGCTCTAGATTGGTCAAATTTTGAGCTACAGAAAAACTTTTTTGGCAAAGTTGATCAAAATTTCAAGTTTAACCGCTTTGTCTAAGAGCATATACCAGTATTTTTGCAAATAAAAAAGTTGATTATATGATATGTGTGATATTGTGGACCACTCTAGTTTAAAATGACACAGTATGAAAGCTTACATTTTAAAAAACAATTTTGTAGAAGATCATTTTTGTCTAAAATTTCATTTTCATGCTCAAAATGCAAAATAATAATGAAATACATACTATGAAAATCTTCAAAATAGTTTTAGAGCCCTAACTTTCTTATTTAATATTTCTCGTCAAAGCGGTCTATAAACGACTTTTAGGACTTACCAAAACGCAAATTTTCATGCAAAAATATTGATGATATCTATTTTGTTCAAAAGTTATTAAAGTTTTTCTGCTTAAAATTCTTTGTTTTTCAAGGCATTTTATTAGAGTTACAAAATAACACATCTGTAATTTTTTGTTAAAATATACAATTTCATTTTGTCTTTTGAATGCCGTGAAAAGATATTTTTTATGTTTGCCCCAATCAGAGAGATTCACAATCAAAGTAGGCATGTTTTTGAGAGAAAAACAACAATAACTCCTAAACGGAAGGAGATAGCGAGTTTCTTCATTCACCAAATTACGCATTTTTTAAAGCACTAAAAGTGTTTCATAGACTACTTTGATGAGAAATTTGAATTGAAAACTCTAGAGCCAGAAAACCAGTTTTGTTTGGACCACCCTATGTCACTGCAGGAAAAAAGCTCTAAATCGGTCAATTTAAGAGATACAAAAAAACTTTTTTTGGCAAAGTTGCTTAAAATTGAATGGTCTATAACTTTGCTGAAGCATGTATAATATAATTTCTACAAATAAGAAGTTAGTTACACATTTTTATGAAAATGTGGTCCACCTTAATTTTTTAATAACACCAAACAAAAAGCTTAACTAATACAAACAACTTTGTAGAAGACCGTTTTTGTCTAATGTTTCATTCTAAAGCTCAAAATACATCTTTCCGCGTAAAACTGATTCCTGTACCACTGTGCAGTGCAGATAAAAATCTGATTTACACACATTTTATTCTTGCTTTCATCAAAAGCTGATTTTGAATTTAAGACATTTTTTCGCAACCATTTTATTAGTGGTGTTACATTTCTACAAAACCCCTTATTATAAGTCGCGTTATATAGGAGCAATTTTGTTGTAGGAAATTTGTGCTTGATCATAAAATACGTACAACACAAATCTGAAAAAAAAATTATCATTAACGATAATGTAAATGATCAGATTATCATTTATTTTATTGGAATTTATAAACTTAAGTATATGATATTTGAATTGAAATTAAAAATCCATTATCAGCTATGATTGATTTTTAAAAGGGTCAAAAACAAACCAAACGTGTAAAAATCTCAAATTTATCTTATATTTTAGTATAGTATAGATATAGGACAGAAGTAAATTTGAAATGAATTATTTTTATTTATAATGAAAATACCTGAAAAGCTATGATTTCGTGAAGTTATCTTATGTGGAGGAAAAAAAAACGATTTTTTAGAATTTTACGTGTTTTCTAGCAAAGCCCAATAAAATTTAAAACAAAACTTCTTGGAGAACATCTAAGACACAACGTACTTGAACTCACCACATCACAGGATTTAGATAAAAACATGTATTATTAGTTAAGTTTCAACAAAACACAAAACAAAGCCTGTGCTGGCTATATATAGATTGATTTCCAAAAAAATCAAAAAAAGCGTTTGAATCCCTTCGAAAGATCACTTCCCAAGTTACTTGTTCAAGTAATGATAATGGTCCCATATTGAAGTCATAATTTATAACAATAGCTCGATATTTTTATTGCGGCCGTTTTTCACTCCAAATCCACCGGTGAGGACGGGCCTGGTGTAGTGGTTGGAACACACGCCTCTCACACCGAGGACCTGGGATCGAATCCCATTCCAGAGATAGTCACTTATGATGCAAAAGTTATAGTGACGACTTCCTTCGAAAGGGAAGTAATGCCGTTGTTTTCGAGATAAACTAGATCAGGGCTAAAAAATCTCATTAATAAATTTATATAAAAAAATAATATAAAAGTATAATATAGGTAAAAATTTTGTTACTATTTTTTTAAGAGATCACGAGTTACGCTTTTTAATCTCAAGACTTGTTCTCCACGGGATTCGTGGTTCACCCTAGAATACCAAGGCAAATTAACATATATTGTAGGCATAGATTCACACAAAATCACCATACAATTCTCCCTCTAAGTTTAATTTATGTAAATCTATAGGAGTTTATGCGAACTGGATTTCAAAGGCTAAAACTCCATTTATGTAAAACAAATTTCATTTTCGTAACATTTTTTTTGGGTACCACGGGGTCGGATCCCGTAAATGGAGATCTCAGTGTAGCAGCAAACGTGGAACCCATGCTGATGGGCGCAAGGGGCGCACTTGCCAGCTCGCACTAAATGCGTAGCGAAAAGGAATTTTCAGTGAACCGTGCATGGTAATGGAACAAGTTTGGATTCTAGAAAACTGCAATCTTGTTTGGTGCAACTTCGCGTTACCGTCATCATCAGCATCAGGTGTAGCAGCTAACGAGAAAAAAGTTCACCTTTTCCCGTCAGAATAGCAGTTCAAGACCTTCGGCAGGTCAATTCCGCCAGTTGAACTGCTCTGGCTGTGCACACATCGCGCAATTATCGTACGGAGCCGTGCATTTGATACAGTTCACATGACGAAGTGCGCCACGCTGACTTGTTTATGTCCTCCCTGGTGTTGATGTCCTGAGCAGGGAATGAGAACTAAATGGAAACTTAATTTTGATGTTGCGATAAAATCCCATATGATAACTCAAAATGATCATATTATTATCGAGTTAACAACAATCATAAAAAAATATATTTGTACAAACAATTTAAATTAGGGAAGAATGTCAAACTGTTCATTTATACAGGAAAAACCTCCATGAGTGGGAACTGAAAATATCATCAACTCATAGAAACATCGAGTTATGGATCCGAATTTTCTTTGGAAAGCTGTTCGAGGGAACCAGCTTAGTAATCTATTAATTTTGTTTTAGGTATGGTTCTATGAATCAATACCAATTCTTTCATGTATTTACTGTGAGTTTTTTATCAACAAACAAAATTTAATTTTGCCATTCGGAGTAGATGATATCGAATTATGAAGTAAGGTTTAGATCTAGAAAATCAAAATTCAAATAAAAAAAAATCAATATGTCATGAAAAATTTTGTATTATTTTGATAAGACTTTGAAATCAGATTCTGCTCAGGATCGCGTTCCCTGCCATAGGAATTTTACCGTACTGGGGATGCTCATGGATGTAATTTGTACATTGTAGTTCGAAAAGATTAATCATATTATTATTGCGTGCCTGGCTACCTTGGCGTGCTCTTATGGGCGTCGTTTTTTACCTTTTCCTGCTGATATATTGGCTGGAAATAGGAGGAAACAGAGCATCCTACAAATAAGATCGGTCAATTGCATTTTAATCTGAAACGTTGAGAAGAAAGAAGGCAAAATATTCTCCGCTGATCAAGATCCTTCCAGCAAAGTGCTGCACGGCAAAAAAGTCATTGGGGAAAATTATGATTAATCATATGAATTATAGAGTCAGTACCTTTACGAGCAGAGAGCAGCTAAACAAATTATTCATCATTATAAATTTAAATTTAAGAACAATTTAAGGGAAAATGATTGAATTCGTTTATGCTCACCGAAGTCATCAATCTGGCAGGAGTTGATTGAATATTCCATTCTAGCCTAGCGCCCTTCATTTAGAGCGCAGAATCCGCACAGCCTATCATTAATCATCCACTAATAAACAGTCACATTTGCATAGCCTTGTTATCGACATGGGTGCCTCTAGTGATTGTGGTTCTCTGACATTTGAAGAGCTGACAGTGTGAGTAGGTGCCAATAACAACAGCATAATCAACATTAGCGTTTTGATATTTCACCTGGCGTTCATCACGTGTACTGTCTCGATGATGAATATTGTATTCAATGGCAGCTGTTCAGCATGACCATGCTGAGGGTCGTGGGTTCGAATCCCGCTGGTCGAGGATCTTTTCGTAAAAAAGGAAATTTTCTCGATTCCCAGGGCATAGAGTATCTTCGTACCTGCCACACGATATACACATGCAAAAATGGTCAATCGGCAAAGAAAGCTCCCAGTTAATAACTGTGGAAGTGCTCATAAGAACACATCTGAGAAGCAGGCTTTGTCCCAGTTGGGACGTAACGCCACAAAGAAGAAGAAGGCAGCTGTCACCCGTTTTGCGATTTATTTTTTTTGCAAGTAGATGTAAAGTTTGCTAATAAAATTGTCAATGGATTACGTTTCCCTAATGAATGAAAAATAATAATAACATTTTGATTAGGAATACTCGTTTATTAAATGGTAAAGAGAACGAGTTGTTCAATTTTCTTACAGCATATAGCAATTATTACTGATGAAATTTATTTGCAAAATTCGATCCAAACTTTTTTGTATGATCGACTGGATGGAGTATGTGGTGGAGTTGATATGATCATTCATAGACGTATGAAACATCAACTTCTTTCGTCATTTGAAACCAAAGTTTTTGAAACTTTGAGTGATTCTGTTCAAACACAGATTGGTAAATATACTTTCCTAGATGCCAGTTTTCCTTTTCAATGCACTGGGCAGCAAGTTAATTTGCTTTAAAATGCTTTGCTTTAATGCCCAACATCGCTCGTGGAATAATTTGCAAAGCAATTCCAACGGCAGTGTTTTTTATACGGATTACATTTGAAACATAATTGGCGTAGCTAGAATATTTTTTTGGATGGGGCCAAGGGGAGGCCTAGCAAATACTTGTATAACAGAAGTAATATCGGTCGCAGTAATCACGATTTTCACAAATTTCGTAGTTTTAACAGATTCGAATTGATTTTATTTATTTATTATTATGTCTTATTTCGCGGCACATCAATGATAATTGCAATTTTTTATTTTTTTTGCTACGAAAGCGATTCATTATTTCTGTTATCCAGTCGAAAATCCTTCAAGAGTTCTAGCAAAAACAAAAAAAAAATACAAAAAATGTCTTTTGTGATCATTTAAAAAAAAAAATCCAGCTATTCAACCATGTGCTTCGAAAAAATTCCTTTGAAAATTCGTACGGAAATTTCTCCATGAATTATTTTTGTGCTTTCAGTCTAGTCTCAAATTTTCAATGAGTTCGTCCTGGTGTTCACACTGAAAATCATACCCAGACTTGTAGCTCTCAACAAAAAAATTCTCGAAGAATTTCTATCGAAATATTAAAAAAATCCGCCAAAGAATTCATTAGAAATTCTTTTAGTAATTTCTTTTGGAAGGTCCTCAACGTACTTATTACATATAAATTCCAATTGTAAGTTTAAAGTATCCTCCAGTTGCGCACTTATAATTTGATCAGGATTTTCAGAAATTACTAAGGATTATGCCAAAAAAGTACAAAAAAATCTAGGAGTCTCACCAAAAAATGTCTTCCAGATCAACAAACAAAGATTCATTCCATTTTTTTCAGAAAGTTTAGCGTCTTTCCAACTTTTCTTTTGAAGTTCTTCATAAAGTTTAATTACATGATAGTTTGAAAAAATAAAAGTGAAAATTATCCAGACTTTCTGGAAAAAAAAAGATTCTGTCAGGTGTTACTGTAAGGATTCCTCGTAATATCCCACAAGAATTTCATGAGCAATTAAAAACAATAAGTTGGGTAAATGTTATTCATGATTTCTCAGATATGTTCGCCGCTGATCTATCTGCATTTTTTCACAAATAATAATTTTGTAGATTTCTCTAAAATAAAGGAGCAACATCCTGCATTCCTTCGAAACTGACTCGAAAATATTTGTTTATATTATTTTTTTTCAGAAATGCCATACAAAGAATTGTTTAAGAAATTCCAACATTCCTATAAAGTTTCTTGCGGAATACGTTTAACTGTTCTTTTCAAAACGCTTCCGCGAAAACACTCAAAGATTTCCCGTGTTATTTGTCCAGGGTTTTCATATTTCTTATATTAATGCTTCATTGACATACTTCCAAAAAAAAATTACCAGAGATCCATCTAAGTATTTCCCAGATTTTTTTCTCTAAGCTGCACACGATTCTTTTGGGAATTTTCTGGAGAAATTTTTCATCAGATTAACTTTTGCAATTTATTATTGAATTTCTCAGCAATTTTCTCCAGAAGTTCCATCAAGTACTCTTCCAGGTTCTAGCTCTATTTTTTTTCAGAATAGTAATCTTAGGATTCTTTCATGAATAGCATTTAAAAATGTATCCTCACTCCAATTGTTAATTCAAAACTTCAGGAATATCTCAATGTTTTGAAGGGATTGCTTTACGAATTCCACTACGAATCACTCCATATCAGATTTCTAGAGAAAGACAAACAAAAAAGATTTGAAAGAATTTTCAAAGAATATTTGAAATGATAATTGCAGCCCACTAAATGAACTAAAGTCCTGCAGTAAAATTCAATAATTAACCCTCTAATACCCAAATTTTTATTTTCGATCTTAATATCATTTTAAGTTATCTAGAACCGTTCTAAACACGTTTTGGGCAATGATTTATTTTTTTTCGCAAAGCTATGAATTTTAGTTTTTGATTTATATAATTTTAATTTTTAAACATCCCTACCCTTTTTTAATTTTTTCTTGAAGCCTCTTCTAGTTACTGATTTTTGGCAATTATAAAAATTCAAGATTTTACGGTGTTTTTAAAAATATTGAATTTTCAATATTTTTCTGGGAATATTTTTATTTTCCGTGTCATTAACGGAAAACAACTTTGGAATTATTTTAATACTACCAAGCTTTTCTTTTGTGCTAGGTTGATCGTAGAAAAATATAAAAAGTAGGGTTTTTTTTTATCACACGTTAAATGAACCCCGGGATTTTGTAGGCTATATAAGAATACAATTTTTCAAACAATTTTCAAAAATACAAAAAAGTTTCAAAAGTCATAATAAAACTATTATAAACTATATATGCGTGTTATGAGTCAAGGTTTAAGCCAAAAATAAAATAATTTTGATTTGAGAGCTACGAAAAAATACACAAAATTGCAAAGTGTACCCCGTCTAAAGGCGAGGTTGGGTATAAGAGGGTTAACAGCCAGTTCGCGAGAGCCGCAACTCCATCTTGTATCGATGTTCTTCGATCGGGCTGAAATTTTCAGAGTTTGATTTTTCATGTAAAAGAAGATGTTTTGCAAAATTTTAGATTTTTATTTTAGAGGGAAGTGTGAAAAAATGACTCCCAATGATATCATGAGTTGCCCTACAAAACGTCATATTTAGTTTTTTGACCTAGTTCAGTTGGCGAGAAAAAAAATCGATTTGAAAATCACTTAATTTTTTATGAAAAAGTTATTTTTCTCGATTTCAAGTTCTTTAAACATTCATTTGCCATGCTTAACTTATAGTTTATATCGTGGAGTAGTCATGCCGAATTTCATTCTAATCCGTGCGCTTTTACTATAATTATATCAGTTTTTGTGATTTTGCATGTTTACCCGAGGAGGAAAGAATAACTCGCCAATAACTTATGCATACCATATTTTGGTATCGTACCACAATTAGGTATTGTTCAGTTATCAATACCTCATTTTGGTATTAAAATGGTATTTGAAAAAATTGTTTAAAACAACTCAAAATACTTCATTTTGGTATTCTATTGCTATTGAGGACTGCTGGAGGTATTGAACTACTATTGAAAAATTTCACTTTTACATGAATTTCCATCAAGTATTATTTAGGTATTACAATACCTGATCTAATTATCAACTTGGTATTTGTAGAATATGCAGAAGGTATTATTTGAGGTATTTTACCTCTTATGCAGGGCTCATCCATACCTCATTCAGATTGTAAGTATTGGAAATTATCTGGTATGGAATACCTCGTTTTGGTATTCAGTAGTTATTTTCTTCTGCTCGGGTAGCGACATGAAATCATTGGGGGTCATTTTGTCTCACCTCCCTCTAATATAAAAATCTAAAATTTTGCAAAACATGTTCTTTTATATAGAAGTACAATCCCTAAAAATTTCGGCCTGATCAGAGAACATCGATACAGCTTCCCTTAGAAAGGGGGTTGCGGACCTTAACTTACGGTTCTCGTGAACTGGCTCTTAAACCGTAAAATTTCTGAAACTTGATGACAATGTACCTCATAGAAAAGTGGTCCTTGTAGGATTTACTACAAAAAAATGTAGTCTTCTATAATAGAAAATTATTGGTTTTAAAACAGGTGGAATTTTTACTGAAAGTATTTGTAACTAAAATCATAGTTTAAGTTTTGTATGAACTCCGAAATTGCTCGATATTATGGTGAACATATTGATGTAGAACCTATTTTTCCTTACTTAATAAATTCCAAACAAACTTTTTTGAAGGGTCTATTATCGTTTTTTTTTTGTTCGAAGTACTGTAGAAGTTTAACGCCGGTATTTTTATAAACATTACCGAAGAAGGAATGTTGTTTAAATTCGTTATGTAGAAATTTGATGAATTTAAATCTTGGCTGAAATTTTTGCGTTACTATGGAAGAATTCCTGATGGACTTTCAGAAATCAGGAACCACCCGTACAAGAATTCTGCATTTTTTCCAAACTCTATAAATTACCATTGTTTTAGGTTCTTTAAAATGTTGCTTTTTGGAGCATGAAACGTTTTTGTACGAAGTTTCTCAAATGATCATGCGAAGGAACTAGAAGCAATAAGATGTTGAAGCAGGTAGAACAATAGATGTGGAATTGTACAATAAATGATATCTTAAACATGTTTTTAATTATGAATCGTGGTTTACGGCTAACCAGCCGAGTGGAAGTTTAACAACTACCAAAAAGCTAAACATTACATATAATTTGCAATTGGATTAGATGGACAAATTGATGTGAAGATTTGCGAAAAAGTTACACGTCTTCTCAGTGAGAATCGAACTCACGACTCCCCGATCTCTAGTTGGGGCGCGTTACCACTACGCCATGAGCGGACTCATGAACGCAGAAGTTAACCTGAATTCGATTTCAGCTCAATAATCACGTGGTCCTTTTTCGCAAAGTGCACCTCTTTCGGAAGAATTAGATGCCACGTAGTGGTAACGCGCCCCAACTAGAGATCGGGGAGTCGTGAGTTCGATTCTCACTGAGAAGACGTGTAACTTTTTCGCAAATCTTCACATCAATTTGTCCATCTAATCCAATTGCAAATTATATGTAATGTTTAGCTTTTTGGTAGTTGATATCTTATAATCTTTTCTCTAGAAGTAAATTACACAGCGTAACAAAAAAAAACATTTTTGCGTGTCTCAAGGATCAAATTATGTGTCTCTAATAGATTTGGGGTAGCTGAATCTGGTGCCATTCTCTGAAATGTTCCAGCACGTCACAATTTTTAGCTACAGGTCGCCAAAGTTGTATAAAACACTGGTTTTATTAATGTTTACATGAAATTAAAAGTACAATTTATCAAACTTTGTTGTAATCTAATCCACCAAACATGCAAAATAGAACTTGAACTTTCATTTCAGACATAATTTGATTGAAATTGCGCGATTAAATTTAGATTAAATCGATTTTTTCAACATGCTTGCAGTCTCCATACAAAATTCTTCGTTTCTTCTGTATGGCAAAATACAACAATTCTCTAAACCATCAAAAAATAACTTTTCCGTATCGAAAGTATTACAAACTTTAATGATAAGTATTGTTATACACATAAAGTTTGAATTCTGTGGCAAATTTAGCCAATATATTACCTTACAAGCTGGCAAACTTGCATGCAAGTTGGCTGAAATAGTCATTTTTTGCATTTTAAAACAGTCGATATCTCAAAAACTAGACGTGCTATGATATTTCTGAAAACGACAATGGATTCAGCAACCCTTAATTAAGTGAATAGCGGTATTTTGGTGCTGGAGACAAAAACGTGTTCCGCAGTGTTACAGGATGGTTGAAACCTCTTTAGTGAATTTACAAATAAAACAAATTTCTCAATAATTTCCAACAGAATCTTCTTTACAAATTATCTTTGAAATCTATTCTTCCTTGACTTCTGGATTTCTAGAATTCTTTCAGAAAGCCTCTAGAAATTAAAACTATGGATTCTGCCAATAATTGGTCAAAATTGTTTTTAAAGAAGTGCTTTCAGGAAGATCAGAAAAGTTTTCTTTATGCATATCTTAATAAATCCTTTCCCCCTTCCCAGTTATTTTGCATCATGTTTCTCTACAGATGGCGTTATGCTAATTTCTGAAGAATTTTTTTTCTGAGGTTTTTCAACAAATTTCTTTCATTTCAAAAACAATTTTCTTTCCAATTCATGAATAATCCGGGAATTTGAATCAAATTTTTTGAAAAAAAGACATAGAAGAAATGTTGACGCAATTCGTTATGCATTTTGGAAATGTCTAATAAGGACTCTTAAATTTTTTAGGGAAGCTATTTGAAAAAAATCACAGGAGAATTTCTAGTAGAATTTTTAGAGAAATATCTCAGTATTAGATATGACAGAAAAACTGAACTTTTGAAAGATCAAGCAACATTTTTAGGTGAATCATAATAGGGAACACATTCCAAAATCAATTTGCTAATAAAAAGTATACATAGAAGGAATGGATGTCTACCAGGAGGAATTCGCTTTGAGAGTTTGGACAAGGCCCACAATATTATCTGAATAATTTCCAAGAGATTTGCAAAACTTCTGAAGCCACCCTTCAAAATTCCTTGATGAATTTGATTATACTTAAATTCTATAAAGAACACCGAAAAAAAATATTTTGAAAAGTTTTGCTACGGATCTGTTTGAAATTAATCAAATAATTTATAAAATTATAAGTTTTCTCAGAACAATATAGTTTGGGCAATAAATGTATTTATAAGAGAATACATAAACAAATTGAATAAAAATCAAAAAGAGAACTTATTGCTGGAATGAAACACTATGGTCGATTTTGTTACATTCTGTTCCACCAGGTTTTCTGCCATTTATCTGAAGAAAACTTGGCCATGTCTAAATTACTTGAAAGTTTAGCCTTATTTTTTGACTATGTATTGTTCCAAAAATTCCTTTGGTAATAATGTCTATTTTTTTAATATTTATGTTTGACATTATACGAGTTGGAATTAATATGAATTTCATGAGTAAGCAGAATTCACGTAATATTGGTGTTTGCGTTTGACGTGCAAATTCATTCTAACTATTGAAGCCCAGTAACAGTGCGGTAACAGAAAGTAATCAAAGGATATTTAGCAACCATGATCATTATCACCGCCAACCTAGCAAAGAAAAACGATCTTTGACATCGCCTTCCTTGTGAAAAATCTTACCGCGTTTAGTGTTCCCGCATTTGATTTTTGCATATCAAACGCACACAGCAATATGTTGCTGAAACAGCATTATTTGGATTATGAAAAATAAAACAATTTCGGGAATCAAATTTCTGATATATTGACGCTCTTTTGTACCATGGTATTTTTTTTAAACGGAGATCTAAAAAAAAAAAAATCTAAACGCTGTTGTATGTGTTCTAACAGTTACTAATCCATCGACAGCCAGACGGTTTAGCTTTCGGTTGTCGCGCGATTCACTGAAGCTAGAATCGCCACGCTGGTGCTGTGTAAGACAAGCGAGGTTTTCTCACTATAGTTGAACAACATACAGTCGCCTTTCCACATCTCGATATCGAAGGGACCATCGAGATAGGGAGAGATCGAGACAAAGAACAAATTTTTGATGAATACATTGATTGAAAAACACTCCGTTGCCAAGAAAGTAATACACAAACGGACGTCATTTTGCGCTTCTAATTTGTTTTGAATCCCAAAACTTTGGTCTAGTGACCTTCGATATTGGTCATATCGACATACGGAGAGAAAATTGAGAACGAAATAGTGCGCATCGTACCTTCGTGCTGTGCGTACACGAATTCTCTCTGCTCTTGGAAGTTTTCTTAAAAACTACCTAAAGCAATAAAACAGTACTTTTCAGTGCTAAAATTAAAAACGGTACTTTTCAGTGCTACTTAAACAGTACTTTTCAGTACTATTTTTTTACTATTGATCCCTTTACGATCCTTGTTTGGACCCGTGCCTTCGATTTTTCGTTGGACCCGTTGGCGAAAGCTAGCGGTGGTAATCCTTCTTGGACACCGTCTAGGGAAAAAACCTCTCGAAGGTCACGTCTTTCTCGTTTATTAACTAAACATGGTATCAACAACTAACAAAAGGAAGGGTGAATCTCTGAATTCACTACTTCCTTCCAAAAAAGTGGGTTTTAAAACTGTCACTACACGTGGCAAGAATGGAAGAAAGGACGCTTCCCCGGAATGCGAAGTTTCTTCCAAGGGTGAAATGAATAATTGTATTGAAATGAGCAATCAGTTCGATGCTCTAGACAAATTTTCCGAACACCAAATCGAAGCAGCCTCTAGCCCAGGCTCTTTGATTCAAGTGAGGAAGCAAAGAGTGCCGCCTATCGTGGTCAGTTGTTCCGAATTTGCGGGATTTAGGCAGGAGATCTTGAACTCCATTAGGGGAATCAAGGTTTCCTTCCAAATCGCAAAGAAAGGAGACTGTCGCGTTTTGCCGGAAACTCTTAAAGATCGTGAGTTTCTTCTCAAACATCTTGAAGAGAAGAAGCATAAATTGTTTACTTATGACGACAAAACTGAACGTTTGTTCAAAGTCGTCTTGAAAGGTCTCTCAAGTGACTATAAGTCACCTGAAGAGATCAAAAATGGAATAAATGATTTACTTGGATTTTCCCCAGTCCAAGTAATCATTATGAAAAAGAGAACCCAATCTGGCATTGTTCGGAAAGGGCTTTCTCAAGAATATTATTTAGTTCACTTTAACAAAAAAGAACTAAATAATATTAAAGCTTTAGAAAAAGCTAAACTTATGTTCGATGTCCGTGTGACGTGGGAACATTTCCAGAAACCTGGAGGAAATTACCAGAACCCCACTCAGTGCCGTCGGTGCCAAAAGTGGGGTCATGGTACAAAAAATTGTCGCATGGATGCTAAATGCATGATTTGCGGAGGTTCTTCTCACGCTAAGGACGACTGTCCTGTGAAAGAAGATACGAGAAATTTTCAATGCGCCAATTGCAAGGACCCTCACAAAGCTAACTTTTGGGAATGCATTTCACGCAAAAGAGTCGTTGAGGCTCGTGCCAAGCAGATGAAGGATAATATCCGTTACGATAACGGTCGTTTCCGGAATTTGCCTGGTAGAGTATCGAACAATGCTCATTTTTCAGTTAACGATCGCTTGATTAGGAATCATACCCACCAGGAAGATCATAATCATGCTCATTCACAAACAAATTTTAATCCGTCGGGTAGCCGTTCGAATCTTTCAATTTCGAATGTATCTACCCACGGTAAATCCTTTGCCGATATCGTAGCAGGTAATTTGAACTCTTCCCCTGTTCGTTCCATGAGTACCCATTCTACTTGTTTCAAATCAAATGGAAAAAACCCTACCGCCACAGGTAACTCCTACCCCGCTTCTTCGTCTACCGAAAATTCCAATGGGAAATCATCAGATGATATGTCTGCCTCTGATTTTAATTTTCTAACTGAACAATTGAATCTAATGATTGATGCAATGTTCAAAGCCACCACTATGACTGAAGCAGTCCAAGTAGGTGTAAAATTTACAAATCAAATTGTTATTGGATTACGTTTTTCTAATGGATCCAAATAATAATTTAAATATTTTAAATTGGAATGCTCGTTCTCTGAATGGTAAAGAGGACGAGCTGTTTAATTTTCTTACAGCTAATAACGTGCATATAGCAGTTATTACCGAAACTTATTTAAAACCTGGATCCAAATTTAAAAAAGATCCTAACTTTTTTGTTTATCGTAATGATCGACTTGATGGGGCATGTGGGGGAGTTGCAATCATCATTCATAGGCGTATAAAACATCAACTTTTTTTTTTTTTTTTTTAATCTTTATTAGAGTGTATTTTAACGCACGAGGGCTAGTTCTACACTTAAAAAACATCAACTGTTTTCGTCATTTGAAACTAAAGTTTTTGAAACTTTAGGTGTTTCTGTTGAAACACAGTTTGGTAAATATACTTTCATAGCTGCCTATTTGCCTTTTCAATGCTCTGGACAGCAAGTTAATTGGCTTCAAACTGACTTGCGAAAATTAACTCGCTATAAGTCAAAATTTTTTGTCATTGGTGACTTTAATGCCAAACATCGGTCATGGAATAATTCTCAAAGTAATTCCAATGGCAGAATTTTATTTGATGAGTGCTCTTCAGGATATTTCTCAATTCAATACCCTGATAGCCCTACATGTTTTTCCTCTTCTAGAAATCCATCTACGATTGACTTGGTCTTAACCGACTCTAGTCATCTTTGTAGCCAATTAGTTACTCATGCTGATTTTGATTCTGATCATGTCCCTGTTACATTTCAAATATCGCATGAAGCGATTCTCAATCCTATCAGCTCCACTTTCAATTATTTACGAGCCGACTGGAATATATATGAAACGTATGTTGACTCTAATCTTGATGTTAACATTTCTTTAGAAACTAAAATTGATATTGACAATGCTCTTGAAACTTTAACAAATTCCATTGTTGAAGCCAGAAACATTGCAATTCCAAAATGTGAAGTAAAATTTGAATCCGTGATTATAGACGATGATCTTAAACTCTTGATCCGTCTTAAAAACGTGAGGAGAAGGCAATTTCAACGCACTCGTGATCCTGCTATGAAAATTATATGGCAGGATTTGCAGAAAGAAATCAAGAAACGTTTTGCAGATTTAAGAAACAAAAAATTTGAAAATAAAATTTCTCAATTGGACCCCGGCTCTAAGCCCTTTTGGAAATTATATAAAATCTTGAAAAAACCTCAGAAGCCTATACCGGCATTGAAAGAGGAAAACAAATTATTACTAACAAATTGCGAAAAAGCTCAAAAACTTGCTATGCAGTTTGAAAGTGCGCACAATTTAAATTTAGGACTTACTAGTCCAATTGAAAATGAAGTTACTCAGGAGTTCGAAAATATTCTCAATCAAGAGAACGTTTTCGAAAATGCCTGGGAGACTGATTTGGAAGAAGTGAGAACTATTATTAAAAAATTCAAAAATATGAAAGCTCCTGACGATGATGGAATTTTCTACATCCTCATCAAGAAACTTCCAGAAAGTAGCTTATCATTTTTAGTTGATATATTTAACAAATGTTTTCAATTAACATATTTTCCTGACAAATGGAAAAATGCTAAGGTTGTTCCAATTTTAAAACCAGACAAAAATCCTGCAGAAGCTTCTAGCTATCGTCCAATCAGTTTGCTTTCCTCCATCAATAAACTTTTTGAAAAGGTTATTTTGAACAGAATGATGGCCCACATCAACGAGAATTCAATTTTTGCCAATGAACAGTTCGGATTCCGCCATGGACATTCGACCACTCATCAACTTTTACGTGTAACAAATTTGATCCGTTCCAACAAATCTGAAGGCTACTCTACTGGTCTTGCTCTTCTAGACATAGAAAAAGCATTCGACAGTGTTTGGCATGAAGGTTTGATTGTAAAATTGAAAATTTTTAATTTTCCAACATACATTGTTAGAATAATTCAAAGTTATCTGTCAAATCGTACACTTCAGGTTAATTAACAGAACTCCAGATCTGAAAGACTTCCTATAAGAGCTGGTGTTCCCCAAGGCAGCATTTTGGGACCAATATTATACAATATTTTCACATCTGACTTACCTGAGTTACCTCAGGGATGTCAAAAATCTTTGTTTGCGGATGACACAGGCCTCTCCGCCAAAGGACGAAGCCTGCGTGTCATCTGTAGTCGATTGCAAAAAAGTTTGGATATTTTTTCTTCATACTTGCAAAAATGGAAGATTTCTCCTAATGCTTCCAAAACTCAACTAATAATATTCCCACATAAACCAAAAGCTCTTTATTTGAAACCTTCAAGTAGACATGTTGTCACGATGAGAGGGGTTCCAATAAATTGGTCAGATGAAGTTAAGTATCTAGGACTCATGCTAGATAAGAATTTAACTTTCAAAAATCACATTGAGGGCATTCAAGCCAAATGTAACAAATATGTAAAATGTCTCTATCCCCTTATTAATAGAAAATCAAAACTTTGTCTTAAGAACAAGCTTTTGATATTCAAACAAATTTTCAGGAGAGCCATGTTGTATGCTGTACCAATATGGACTAGCTGTTGTAATACCAGGAAGAAAGCTCTGCAGAGAATTCAAAATAAAATTTTGAAAATGATTCTGAGGCTTCCTCCCTGATATAGTACCAATGAGTTACATAAGATATCCAATGTTGAAACATTGGAACAAATGTCAAATAAAATAATCAATAATTTCAGGCAAAAATCGTTACAATCTTCTATTGCCACGATTAATGCGTTATATGTTTAGGTTAAGTTAGGTTAAGTATATTAAAAACTTTTTTTTTTTTCTCTAATAAGCAGGTGAAATCAACTCACCTGTAAAAAATCTGAACTGCTACGGCAAATGAAATGTAATATGTTGTTAACAAAATGTTAATAAAATCTTAGATTTGTTTTACCAAATTAGGATGATAGTGTTGTCTAATAACACAGAACACCTAGATATAAGAAATAATGAATGTAATGTTTGGAATGATACTAATAAAGAAATTTAAAAAAAAAAAAAAAGAGAACGAAAAATCAACAGAATCACATCGAGATATGGACATATCGATATAAAGAGGATATCGAGATATGGAGAGTGAAAATGTATGCAGACTGAAGGGACCTATGAAACCATCGGCATAGGGAGAGATATCGAGATGTAGATCATCGACATGTGGAGAGTCGACTGTAAAATAACATAACTACTGAAGAGATTTTTGTGAATAACACGAGTCATGCACATTGATTCAGAATATTCTGCTTCATGTAAAATTGTTTTTTTTTAATAAATTTTATTTGTATTATCATCAAAAATTCTGGGAGGGTCCCGGATGATTCTGGAGGGGGCTAGACTCACCTGCCCTCTGTTCCTACGCCAATGTGAAACATAAATCGATGCTAACATTTCTTTGCAAACAAAACTTGACATTGACAATGCTCTCGAAACATTAACTGTTTCCATTATTATTCCATTGTTAAAGTAAGGGGAATTGCAATACTTGTAATCTACTGAATGCAAAGGTTTCTTGCTGATTTGCAATGTAAAACGGTGTATAATCCAGTATGGCTACGACTGGCGTATGGCCAAAACCGGTGCTTCTATTCTGCACTGAAGTACAATTCGAATCCGTGATTATAGACGATGATCCAAAAATCTTGATCTGTCTTAAAAACGGGAGGAGAAATCCGGTCTAGAAATATTTACCCTCCTCTCAGATAAAATGTTCCTAATAGTGATGAAAATATAGCAGCCATGATGCAATCTTTTTCAATATAATTCCATTCAAGGGCACCGCACTGACCGCTACATATTGGCAAGGTTCTCGTTGAGTTTCTCGATCGTATCAAACGACAAAAGACATAAACCAAGCAAGATTTTTTACGCGTGTCTTTCAACCAACTGGCTGGAAATATGATTAATGAGATCCGATTAAGCTGGACCTTATATATATTTTTTTTTTCCTCGCTGCACTACCCGGTCATCAAGATTGTGATCCTTTTAAAATGCGTAAATATTGCAACACCATCATATGCCACGGTCGTTTCCGTTCCCAACAACGACTGACTATCCCCATAGCGTTATTCTATCGAAGATACAAATCAATCGGAACGCAACCCTTCCGAGGTGGAACACTCCGCGTGACGACGACGACGACGTTGATGAAGACTTGTAGGGAACTCCCTTCGGCGTTCTATATCTGCTTCGTAATCTCGCGCGAACTCTGTCAAACACGGGACGTTCTGAGCCGCGTCCGACAAAGTGAAGTTGCTGGCGCTGTCGTTGATGACGACCAACGACTACGAGGACCACGATGGCAGGGTGATTAATTAATATCAGTCCACGGGAGGTAATTAACGCAATAATGTTGCGAAATTGATACCGACTTGCCGTTGGCTAGAATGTGACCCAGCGTAGACGTTGTTTGTTCGTTCGTTGATAGCTTTAAAGCCCGATGACCTAGACGATTGGGACGATCGATTCAATAGGAGCGTACAGCGTCATGGGTAGTTTGTGAATGGAACTTGCCGTAATCTTGAATCGGTAGCCGCGACTTGGTGTCCATGTTGATCGCTTTCGGTGAGCTAATTAAGATGTATCGCATAAGCAGTCAACGCTTCTGAATGATAATCGCTTGACACGGCTATGGAGTCCAAATACAGATGACACTTTCAGGTGCTAGAATGGATCTAACGAGGACATACTATGAGGATATGATAATTAACACTGCGCTCTGTGCTTTAATCAGCATGTGACACTTTGAAGATCTCGCTTTTTAACGAATGAACCACATGAACTTATCAGAATCCTAGTCCTCCGAGTAACAAACTCCAATTTCCAACTACTGTTAACCCTTTGTCGGTGTCCGGGGGTCAATTTGGGTCCAGAGCACTGCAACTATAACTTTTTTGTTACGTCCTATATTTTAAGATAAGAAGAATGGAAAGATTAGAAAGAATGGTATCTTGAGCTATGTTGATCTTCAAACCAACTGTATGTCAACTTGGTTCACTAGAAGGCTTCAAATATTTTAGACTCATGAATCTCAAGATTTAGTTATATTATAACATAAGTGTCTTTGACAAAGTTGTAAATTTGTTCACATGGGCGTAGCTAGGATCTTAAAAGTTCATTCACAAGTTTTAAGCAAGAAATCTACAACCTATTTGCATGAAACATTAAGCTTTGAAGAACATTCATCTTACTTTTTTATTCACAGTGAGCAAAGTTGAGTACAAAACACGTTTCGATTCAATTGGTGCTCATGAACGGTTTATAATTTAAGAACGAAATTTAAGATTGGGAAAATTCGAAAGCAGAAAATTCGATTACTAAAGATCCTAAGTAATGATCACTTTTTTTATGGCACAAATCTCCCAACTGGTGGGGAACATGCCTTCGAAGCCGACCTTCTGATAATCACCAATTTTATTCTGGCCAGTTAAATGAAATTCATGCAGTTCCTTCAAGGATTTCTTCAACATATTCCATCAAAATTTCTTCTTGAAAAATCGTTACGTTTTTACTCAGGATATGTATTATACAAAAAGTTAAACACTAGGTATAAGCTCATGAATTGCAAACTGCCATTTGTTGCAAAGATTCTTGCTTAAAGTACTCCTGAGATTATTCAAGCAGTTGTTCCTAGATTCCTCTGAGTGTTTTTTTTTAAGTTTTCCACCAATGATACAATAAACATCTCGACAGATTCCTTTTAACATTCCCTCTTGAATGTCTTCACGATATGCCGAGTTTTGGAATTCCTCTTGAGATTGTTATATGGATATAGTCAATGTTTTTCAGGAACCAAAATTCTTCAAAATAATTTCAAGAATATATCTTAAATGTACGTTCAAATTTTTGTTACTTTGAATATGGTCAAGATATTATTTAGAAATTACTGCCTATAATGATTCTGGAACTCTGCCAAACATAATACAAACTATCATCAAGGATTCTTCCATCGATCTCTGTGAATATAGTCGGTTCAAATTTTCATTAAAATTTAAAATTAAATTAATATGTGCATATTTCACTAAATTTTATATCATTCTTTGAAATTTCAATGCACTATTTAAATCCACCTCATTACAAATGTGAACACAGTCGAAACTACACTGTATTCTCAATATTATCATTAAAGCGTGCGGGAGAGTGTTTTAATCATTATTATTAACAATTAATAGAGGTGATTCCTTCTTAGCTAGATATTTTGTAAGAAACGATTCAACATTCTATACATGATTTTCAATCAATTCAATTCAAATTCATTTCAACCAATCAAAATTCTCCTTGCGAGCTGGATCCATGAGTTTCCTAACTGTACCTTGCATAATCCTTAGGGGATTCCTTGTTTTTAGGGGGCTTCTCAGAACTTTCAAAGGATCCTTGAGGATGTCTATAGACTCCCAGTGGACACAGGGAGGTTCTTGTGGGATCCTAAGTAGAGGGTCTTGTTTCCCGGACTCGAAAAAATCCCGGGATAACGGATTTTATTTTTAAAAATCCCGGGATTTCCCAGGATCCCGGGACAAAAATAAAATGCTTCCAAAACGGCTATAGAACAATCAGAGCGGGTTTTGAAGCAATGTTTAGTTTTATAGAGTAGTTTCATAATAACCGAACCTGTTTTTTGAAGGTGAAGTTGAGTTCTTTGAGGAAAAAAATATTGCAATCTTAGATTTCATTGATCAAAATTTTACCTATCTGCAATCGAAGTTAATGATCACTTGTTTAAGTTAATCTGAGTCGAAAATCAATACTATTGCATAAGGTGATAATACCAATCACTCTCAAATTTTACCAAGAAATCTATAAAAATCTTCTCTTATGATCATGTAATTTATTTAGATTGTTATGTCATATGGAATCTTCATGGTTTTCAATCAGGCCTGCCCAACCTTGTTGGCTCTTTTTCGACATAAATTGTTGGTGCATTCGCAAGAATAAACCGAAATGAGCAAAATAGAGCGAAATTAGTCTCAAATGAAAGCTTGATAGTATATTTGTCTAATCCATGCTAAAAATTTCAAATTTATATAAAATTTAAAATTTTCAGCATGGATTATACAGATATACTAACAAGTTTTCTTTTGAGACTAATTTTGTTCATATTGGTTTATTCTTGCGAACGCACCAACAATTTATGTCGAAAAAGAGCCAAAAAGGTTGGGCAGCCCTGTTTAAATGATTGGCATAACAGTCATGTTAGACGTTAGAGCCAAGTTAGACCAGGAAAACTGTAAGGTACACCTGGAAAATTGAAACGGTTACGGGAAGATAAAAAATCAACCTCCAAATCAATTGTTGAAAAATGGAACACACCGTAGAGAAACCTGTTATAGTTTATTGAATATTACGTAACTAACATACCAGAGAAACACAAGTTAAAGCATAAGTGGTCTTAAATGCCTGTAAAACTCTTATGGTGGTAAGCTCCATCGAAATTAATACGCCAATCGCGTATTATCCTCGATTTCACTACATTTAAATCGAGATAACACGCGATTGGCGTATTAACTTCGATGGTGCTTCCCCCATTAGAGAGTAACTGAATGCAATAACTAAAATACATTCTTGCATCAACAGTCACAAAAAAAAACGTGTCGCTTGTTTTGTGCCATAACTTGAAAAAATACAACAACATTTTCTAGTTAAACATGAAATTTCGGGAAATCCCGGGATTTTCTAAAATATCCCGGGATACGATTTCCCGGGATTTTTGTCCCGGGATTCTCGGGACAAAACCCTCTAATCTTGAGAATGTATTAATGGTTTTTGAGCATGCTGAGTGAAATATTATAATTCCGAATGAACTCTAAAGATGTCTAGGGCGTCCTGTGAATTTGGGTCTATTTTACGAGTGTCTAGATGACAATTCTAGACTCGATTGAAGTGACTCTTAATTTGATTTACACCGCGAGTCACTTTACTCGTGTCTAGAATTGTCACCTTGCTATATGAGATCGATAAATCTCACCTCATGCCTCTCGTAGAATAAACCCAACTGTCGATTTTTAGTAGTATTTTGAATACTTCTGGTGGGGGTTTTCAGAAGGTTTCCACTGTAATTGGGGGTATACTAGTGGCAACTTGGGGAATGCTACCATTAGGCCGACGGCGTTTGGCCAAACGCCGTTTGGTCGAATGCCATTTGGCCGAACGGGCCGTTTGGCCGAATGCCGTTTGGCCGAATCACGAACAAAAAAAATCAAATTACTGCAACACTTATGTGTAAGATTCTTAGGTATTGCCCAATAAATGATGACGGGATCATGTGACGGGACGTCATGTTTGTCACTATTTAAGTGCTCCAAGAGAATGATACAATTGTCCCGTTAATTAAGGACGAAGTTGTGAACTCCACTCATTGCAGCTAGACTCAATGCTCATGGTTGTTTCATCTGGGGCTACCAACGGTATGATAGGGTTTCAGCTTTTAAATGAGTTCATTAGAAGTTTTTCCTTCTTTTAAGCATACGCTATCCTCTCGAGTTTCGTTACTGTTGGCAATAATTTAGCTTATATTTTAATTGAGAATTTTACCTTCTTTAAATCATCGGCAGTTCTTTGTAGTTACTAATATAAATATTGTTTGCATAGCATTTGCTTGAATTTTCATAAGAGATTTTTCCTTCTTTTTTTTTTTTCCCCTGATAGTGTTCTTTCTGTTTTTCCCCTAATAGTAAGATTGCAACGTGTTAACTGAGCTCGGCACCGTTGCTTGCATATAGGGTCGATGTACCAATAGCCGCATAGCTAAGAACAAATATTCGTATAAAATCGAAAAATAACGCTAGCGTCATTATTTTTACATTATCTGAAAGTTTTTTTATCTTGGTTTTGTGGTGAAAATATGAAAACTACGAAAACTCATATGTTTGTATTTATTATCGCTTGTGCCACTATAGGAATACATGTGCCTATAGTAGCACTATTTCTAATTTCTGTTCCTATAGTAGCACTAGCATCATAGCATTGGCAAAATACTAATCAAAACCGTATTTTTACAAAGCTTTTATATTTTTCCTTCAAAGTGTGGATCAAAAGCTTTCGTTTGATGTAAAAAAGTTCTGAATTCATTAATTATTTCGTATAATAAAAAATAGTTTCTCTCTGTAGTGCTACTATAGGAACAATAGGTTTACTATAGGCGCAAGGGAGCTCAAATTTCAAGCAAAACTAATTTTTTCAATCATTTTTTTAACATAATCAAGCTGTGTATCAATGGTACTTAGATAAATAGCTCCTGACCTTCATGTCAAAAAATATTTTGAAAAGATTTACAGCAAAACAGCCGTAAAAAGCCACTAGTGCGACTACAGGGGACTGTCCACTAAGGGAACACTGACCCTAGTAGAAAACCGATTGACTCGGTGAACAATTACATGGAAAAAGCTCATAGTTTCTCCGTTGTGAAAAGAAGAAGCCAAAATTTGCGGTTACTAGAATTATGAAATAATTTAATTAATACGATTTGAGAGATCGAAGCAATCTAGTCCTGCAGCAGGACTAATAAGCCGTGAACCGTTTTAGTTACTGTCAAAAGCTGACTACAAACACAATGCAAAAACTTCTGTTGGCAGCTATTACCATTAGCAGAGAAGTGAATATTTGCTTACATATAGGATGTTGTTCTTTCAGTACTGACTGTTTGTTGAATTAACATCAAAGAGCCACATAATTAAGCAAAACTGCCACTATTGACTTGTTATGTCTCTACTCAAATGCATGGAAAAGGTCGCTGGCGGTTGCTGGTTTCAATAAAACGGTGTCCATGTCTCACTGCAAATCAAAGTTGCAGTTCAGTTTCTGCAACAAAAAAAATCTGGGACACCTGTGGTTAAGAAGAAGACAAATTTTATTAGAATTTTCAGCTCCTTATTTGACTCCATTCGAATTCATTTTGTGGAGCTATTTGAAAACCAAAGTGTATGCCAGAAAATCTTAGACCATTAACAAGCTCAAGGCTAACAATCATGTCGAAATCATCTCAAAAAGTTTCGAATAGCTTGAAAAAGTAATGGAAAATGCAGTAAAAAGTATCAATAATAAAGTAACCCTAAAGGCAACTACTTGATTTAGGTTGTTTTCATAAAATAACCCACATACATTGCAAAGAGTCAGATTAAGGCGAACTAGGCCGTCATTAAAATTTGTACGCGTCGTTGATGGTTGGTTTTGCACTGACACAGCTGAAAAAGTATCAGCTTACTTTATGCATGTTAGCACGTACAGTGATACTTTTTCAACACAATATAAACTATCAAGACTGAGTTTTATCACTTTGAAATGCAAGCTGAAAAGTCATCATTGTTGCCACAACAAATGACGGGCTACTTAGCCCTAAACAATAAAACCTCACATATAGAAATTGCTTGATTTTTCACAAAGTTATTCAATTTTCACAAACCGACGTAAAAGATGGCGCACCCCGTAGTTTCTTTACGAGTACCTGAAGATTCCTATCATGTTCTTGAGGCTTCGCAGAATTCTGTAAATTTCAATTGGTTTCATAAGGTAGGTTTATAACATATTCTTCTTCTTTCTGGCGTTACGTCCCCACTGGGACAGAGCCTGCTTCTCAGCTTAGTGTTCTTATGAGCACTTACACAGTTATTAACTGATAGCTTACTATGCCAATGACCATTTTTTTTTTGCATGTGTATATCGTGTGGCAGGTACGAAGATACTCTATGCCCTGGGAAGTCGAGAAAATTTCCAACCCGAAGAGATCCTCGACCGGTGGGATTCGAACCCACGACCCTCAGCTTGGTTTTACTGGCTTATAACATATATCAAACTCAAATTCTAGAAAAGCATTTAAAACTCATTTCAAATAAAAATTATAAGAAGCTTATTTGTGTATTCGACGCAATTTCTGGCCGCATTTATGGATCACAAGATTAAGTGTTTTTTATGTTTTCTCTATTGACTTCAGTTTATTCGTCATGAGATGCTTTACTTTGTCAGAAACTTTAACTGAAGAGTTTACCGAATTCTAACTTACCGAATTTTAACTAATTTAACCCGAGGAGTTGAGCTGATTTTAAATGTTCATTAAATAAAAAAACTCATGCAGTTTTGTATAACTCAGAGCATTTTTTTGAGAATTAGTCTTTGGAAGGGGTGGTATAATGAACACCTTGAGGATATCATCTTGTTTCTGAAAGAAAAAAAAACGAGGAATTTGTATGGTTTTATCGCACACCTTGAAAATAGACATATTATCTATAGCAGCAACATGAATTCAGACTATAATAGCTATAAATTCACATATTTTTATCGCTATCAAAAAACGATTCAAATATATATTTTACCTGCACTATGTGAGTAAAATGAGCAGCTGTTGGTGGTAAAATTAACATCATGCAAAAAACGTGATCCTAACAAATATTTGTTGAAGATTTTAATTGCATTTCAGAAAATATATCTATTAAAGATTGTAACCCATTTAAAAAGAAATCTGAAGGTATCAGATTTGACATCATATCATAATGATACTTACCTCACTGACCACAAGACCTCCGAGCTGAAAGTTACGTCACTTCTAATTTTCAAGCGTCATTTCTTAATTTTCGTTAATATTGCGGAGCTTATATTAAATCCACATCCAGCGGCGGCGGTAACGCTCAGAAGATATGCGCGCATTTCAAACGCAACGTCAAAATTCAAGTGGGCTCGTTTTTTTCGTCCTTCAATGACACAAATGTTTCAAATTTGCTAAATCTGAAACATTTGGTGATTTTCATTACCGCTGCGCCGGTATATCGACATTTTCAGATAATTGCATTACGTGGATTTATCTTGCAGAGCACAATATTTTCACTTCAATTGACCTCCGTATCAACCCGAACACTAAATAAAAATTAAGGTAAATTTTTTACCTTATTTTGCAACTTTGTTGCCATGATCCAGTTCCCATTTGATTTTTTATGTATTTCAGTATAACAGCAGAAAATTGATTTTTTTTTTTCAGTGTAACACCAAGTCACAGACAACGTAACATTTGTTCGGTTCAGACAGAAGGTTGATTGAGCGAAGCCTCAATGTTCAGATATCGGTGCTTTGCCCTGTCATATCTCAGTTGTTCAATCTGTACTGTACCGATATGTACTTGACACAGTGTGTAAACTCTGCCTTCGTAGTTCGTAGTTCGCACCGGATTCTGTTTTTGCGTAGCCGACATACCGATCCGGGGGTGTCAACTGGTTGCTTATTTGAAATTCTAATTAATTGTTGCGCCCAGCGTATAAATCAGAACAAATTTACGGCACATGGATATCGTTAGGGGCCCATATAGGCGTAGCGGTGAACGTGCAGCTATTCAGCAAGACTCTACTGAGGCTCGAGGATCTTTTCTGGTTGGAAATTTTCTCGACTTTCCAGGGCAAAGAGTATCTTCGTACCTATCACACGAAGATAAAGCTCACAGTTATTAATTTTGGAAGTGCTCATAAGAACAGTTGGGAAGCAGGCCCTGTTCCATTTGGGACGTAACACCAGACAGCAGAAGGATGTCGTTGCTCGTGAGTTGCAGTGGCTGCTAGCAGTTTTGCGACCGACAAATTGCGTTTTGTCTATCTGGTTAAAGAACCGCCACTGCTGCACCTGAGGCGGTTCAATGTGTGGTTGATACACCGCTAATGATATTCAGGTTTATCATTCAATCGGAAGATTTTAAATCAATCATTGATAAATTATAGGATGGTGGTTGGTTTCCGAGTCTCTGGCAGAACAAGACCACGTACTGGATTTCTAGATGATTGAATTCATGTACCCGACTTCCGGAAACTATTTAATATGCTAATGATGGAAAAGAAGATGCAGTCAAACGGATGATTCTCGCTCTCCTGAATGGATAGGTACATGCGATCAAGGGTCACAAGGCGGCTGCCAACAATTATCATACCACAGGTATGCGCGCCACAGATAAACGAGCTCGTTGTGGCGTCTGGTGACCTGAGATGTCGGAAATTGTATGTTAATGCGGTCAACTTTGCTGCAGTTTTGTCCTTTTTAATGCTACATAAATTAATCATGCGCCGTTTAATAATGGCGACCGAAGCATCGGAGCCGTTCCCAGGATGCGACGTCGTTGTATCAGACGATGAAGTTCTACATTGGGAAGTTGGTCGTGAGAAGCGCTTTATAATAATCAACTCTGTAATTGAATAATGAATCGAATGTATGCGGAATACCCATTCGAGTAGGTTCGAAGTATTCTGCAACAGGATAAAAGCTTGTTGGTTAGTATATGTAAATGTGTTTCAGTAATTGTTGATCAGATATGTTACCACATTTTTCCGAGAGCTTAATAACGAAATGAATTCAACTGTGTTTAATAAACTTTTTTTAGATTTTAGTCAGTGTCTGGAAGCTAAAATGTTGAACAATTTTTTTTACGCAATGTCAATTCAACTGTTATTCATATACTCAAGACGCAACGCTTAGAATTCGTGGCTGTTCCGCATCTTCAAAGTTCACCCTGACAGTTCAACCACCATCTCCAAAATCTGGTTCATATCGGTCAAACTGATCCGATCCGAATACCAGTTCATCGTTCGATGTCACCAATCAACTAGCCCGGTTCGTTTACTGCTCTGTCACTGTCGCACAATATTGTTGTCAGATGAATATAAATCATATCTCCCCGGAGGCCATCACGAGGCATGTGTGGTGCCAGCGTTGACCCAGCTGATCATCGACCAGCAAAGTGGCGCTCCGCATCGTGCATTTGCGTCTACAAGTTCTGGTGATCTGAAATGTGTGTGACACGCAAACCTTGTAGGGCAATTTGTCAGTCCGGTTGCGGTAGTAGGCTCTGTTGTTTTGCGTCCAGAGAACAAGAATCGTTCCAATATTCCCCCCATGGCGTTGTTGATTGAGTGTTATTTCTCTGTTAGATCTGTGCTCAAAAGATCTATCGATTGATTGAGATCATGATTCGATCGGCTGCTGCAACACAATCGAAAAATAAAAATGTTTCACAAATCGTTCTGGATTTATTGCTTATAAGTATCCGGCAGGTAAAACCATAAAGTTGCCAAATATTTGTTTTAACCACTCAACCATGTCAACTTGGTTGATAATATCTGAAAAAACTGTTGAACCCGTGCAAAGGTTACTCACCATACCGTTTGAAACGGATAGGTCCTTACCATTGATCGTGTCCAGACGGCAATCTTGAACACAATCCACACGCAACGAGGATTTTGCATACAGTCGCTCTCGTTGAAATTGCTTCAGGCAGCACTTGAACAAGATTAGGAAATAGCGCCATAAATTAAGCCGTTTGGTTATAGTCCTCCAGTAATTAGTAGCCGCTTGTGAGCACGATTCGTTTGACAATGACCTGTCCCAAAAAAAACTGCGGCGGAAATCGTATGAGGCCGCATGTTGGACAAACTTTACAGTTATTAAATCATAATCGATTGTACCATCGAACTATGGTCAATGCCAACGTACCATTTTAAAACGGTGCGAGAATTATGAATTGACTTCGATTGCATTCGCCGATTTGGTCCTGCTGACCGTTACATCGCCAAATCTCTTAGTAGGTATAGCAACCCCAATTCGAATCCACAGCATATTGTTGCGATGACGAACGACGACCAAGAGTACGCACGGAGCTCTCGTCGGGGTGCAATATGGCTGGTCATCACCTACTGGTCCATATTAGTTGCATAATTAACGAAACCTATAGCGGCGGTGATGGAGGTAAATGAAATTTTAATCACACATTGTTACAAAAGCGATGGGCAACGCCCGGCATCGGTACTATTATCATCAGCAGGGTGAATGGGATTTGGTGGTGTGATATTTTTAATTATTTATTTTCGTGTTGATTGGAAAGATTGGGTTCTGTTTTGGAAAAGTTTCTTAGACGTAAAGAAGCTTTAAGGTTTGCCTTATTTTCTATTTTTCTTCTTTTTCTTAGCTTGATGTTAACACTGGCAAATATAATGCTTTTAAGCTTAGTGTTCCAAGTGTACTTCCATAGTTATTACCTTTACCAAACCTTCTTATAAATTTGATATTGGTTTACATTTCTCTAATGGATCCAAAAAATTTTTTTTGAACATTTTGAATTGGAATGCTTGTTTTTTGAATGGTAAAGAGGACGGACTCTTTGATGAATAACGTACATATAATGATAATAACATACATATAGAAATTATTACTGAAATTAATTTGAACCTTGATCCAAATTCAAAAGAGATCCAATCTTTTTTGTTTTTCGTTATGATCGACTGGATGGAGCATGTGGTGGAGTTGCTATCATTATTATGAAGTGCATAAACATCAACTTTTTTCGTCATTTGAAACAAACATTTTTTGAACTTTCGATGTTTATGTGGAAACAAAGCTTATTAAATAGGGGGAGATCCCCCAGTACCGGACTGCACCCAATACCGGACAAAGTCAAAAAATTGAGAAATCATGGTCCAATCAAGATGGTGTATAAGAAGGAAAGGAAGCTATTATGGAGACTAATGTTTACGTAGAATAACACATCCTTGAAATATGCATGTCTTTTTAAAAAAGTAGAAAAGTTTGAAAATCTTAAAAAAATTGACGTATCGCCTTAATATTGAGCTTTCTTAGTAATTATTTTGAATATGAAAAAATACTTTGGATCACGCAAGCATGTTCGAAAATAATCCAAATTTGATAGTATAAATGTATTTTGTACCATAATTGAACCAAATACGGACAAATTACAATTTTGGGTTAAGCACCTCCTGTCCCCCAGTTTCGGACAGCTTGATTTGTTATATGTTATCTTTGTAATTATTGCACCAGTGTCTCAAAATACATTCATTTTTCATGGATTCCGTCGATCATGGTATCAAACATGCGATAAAATTAAGAAGAATGAACATTCAAAACAACATCGTAAAATGTGCTATTTTTCATCATATATGAAAGAGGATTTTGAAACTAAGAAAATCTCAAATTGTTCTTGTAAATGTTGCAAATGCATTGAATTGGCTATTGTATACTATTCCTATAGTAAACACATTCAATGATGTTCAAATTAACAGAATTCGACGCATTTTCAGATCGTGTCCGGTATTGGGTGCCAAGTTTCAAGATCGATCAATTTGGTACTAAAATACATCATCAAAATGCAATGTCAAAATTCATATTTATATTTTCAAATTTATTTTTATACACTATAAAAATGATAATATTTATCATAAATGGGTTACACGAGCTCATAAAACCAATATTTTTCGAATTATGAATTTAGTGGCTTAGGTGTCCGATACTGGGGGATCTCCCCCTATACTTTCATAGCTGCATATTTAACTTTCCAATACACTAATGCAAGTTCATTTGCTTCAAACTGACTTGCTAAACTTGACTCGTAATTAGTCAAATTTTTTTGCCATTGTTGATTTCTACGCAAAACATTACTCATGGAATAACTCGCATAGTAATTCCGACGGCAAAATTTTAGTTGATGTGTGCTCTTCAGGATATATTTCAATTCAATACCCTGATAACCATACTTGTTTTTCCTCTTCTAGAAACCCTTCTACGATTGATTTAGTTTTAACAGCCACCTTTGTAGCCAACTGGTTACTTACGCTGATTTTGATTCTGATCATGTCACATGTAAAATATCTCATGAAGAGATTCTCAAACCTATCAGCTCCACTTTCAATTATTTACGAGCCGACTGGATTACATATGAATCTTGATATTTACGTTTCTTTGCGAACAATACTTGACATTGACAATGTTCTCGAAACATTAACTGTTTCCATTGTTGATGCAGGGGACATTGCAATACCTAAATGTGAAGTGAAAGTCGAATGCGTGATTATAAACGATGATCTTAAGGTGATTATAGAACGAAACCACACCTCAAATTTTCAAGAGTACAAGACTTGAGAACCAAACAGCGCTTCGCGTAGAAAATTTATTCCATTGGTCATCACCAGCAAGCAAGTAATTTGACAGATACGCGTATTTCGACCTCAACTGTAAGTCCGTCTTCAGTGTCGTGTACTAGACTAGTCTATGAAAATTGCCTTTATGGCAGCATTTGCAAATGAAATTCAAAAACGTTTAACTCAATTAACACTCGTCCGCACAATTATATTCGTCACTTACAAGGACTACGAAGGCTCAACATCAGTGGAACGCAAAATTCAATCTACTACATCTCGGCTTTCTTTAGCCCGATTTACAAAATTTTACAAAAACAGAAATGCATGGGTTTTTAGATTCGTGTGAAATATTTATACAATTTAAGAATCTATTGTTTGATTTGTAGTGCTGAAAACACCGGAGAATGTCCCAACTGCCGGTGCGACAGGTCAGGAAATTCCAGGTGTTTGGAAAGAATTTGTTCTCTCGACTCGCTCCATTTTCGTTGAATCGAAAAACACGACTTCGAGTTTGACAGCATGTAAATAATACACATCAATTAGAAAGTGTGCAAAATTTGGTTTATTTTTTCCCAATGGTAGAAAAGTTATGCCCTGTTGAATGTATCGCAATAATTTCGTGATCGCCCTTTATCGCGATGACCCATACATCTTATGATTTTAAAATATGTTCATATTTAAGGTTAACAAGTTTGCAGAGCAATGATGATGATGGTTTGTTGAAATAACTACATTATTTACCGTTATTTACTAAATTAAGGATTGCTGAATCCATTGCCGTTTCCAAAAATATCATAGCATGTCTAGTTTTTGAGATATTAACTGTTGAAAATTCTAAATTTGACTATTTCAACCAATTTGCATGCAAGTTTGCCAACTTGTATGGCAATTTATTCGCTTAATTTGCCACAAAATTCAAACTTCATGTGTACAGATAGCCTGATCGTCGCTGAGAGTCGTGGGTTCAAATCCCGCTGGTCGAGGATCTTTTCCTAAAGAGAAATTTTCTCGGATCCCAGGGCATAGAGTATCTTCGTACCTGCCACACGATATACATACACACTTCGAAATAATCGAGTAATTTTATGTCATTTTGCACCGACATATTAAAGCGAGCCAAATGACATAAAAATAAGTGAGATTTTAATTCTACGCGTTTCGAAAATGGAGTAATTTTACTGTTCAAGATATTATAGCAAGTACTTTTACAACAAGACGCCCTCCCGTCAACCTAACCTCAAAGGCTGTCCATGATTCCCACTGGAAATTTCTTTCAAAATGTAAATTTGAATGGAATACCGTTTCTTCTCATCATTACACTTTTTATTCAATTAACGTACTTACAAAATATCAGCTCTATCAAACATAAAGTATTGAACGGTATGCCTGCATCCAGCGAACACAGCAATTGATTTCCAATCTTAAGCGTATTGAATGGATAGTTCTGGAACCCACTCCACGACGGCCGGAACGTGCTCACATTAATTTGTAGTTATCTTCTGGTTTCTCGTAATATATCCGGAAAATTGGCAAAACACGCACTGGTAATCAAATCTATCACTAATTTTTGTTTTGTTTCAACAGGTTGTGCTTTTTGACATTTCTTCGGAACGAAGGGTGCAATTGTGTCATATTGATGTAAATTTAAGTCACATCTCATTGAAAATTATGTTATGTGATAGGAAAATGAAACCGTATATGTAAAAACAAGCAAATTTCAATAACAAGAATGTGTTTTTGGATTTATGGCATTTATGACTCGAAAATAAATTGCAATTGAGTTTACGACTTGCCTGATTAGATCAGTTTTTCACATTAAGTTATTTTGAATATTCAGATTTTTTTAGTGTGTATGCAAAAATGGTCAATCGGCAAAGAATTTGAGAAGCAGGCTTTGTCCCAATTGGGACATAACGCCAGAAAGAAGAAGTGTACAACAATAATTATCAACAAAATTCATAATACTTTCGATGCTCAAAAGTAATTTTTTGATGGTTTCGATAAGTATTGTATTTTGCCATATGAGAGAAACAAAGAATTTGGTATGGAGTCTGTATCCTTATTACCTGGAATTATTTAGCCTACATTTTATTTTTTTGATAAAATGACGCACAACAAAATGGTCGCCAAGGATATTTTGTATGGAGAATGTTGATCCCCCTATTAACATTGGAATATCTTCAAAACCAGATCACCAATGATTGGTATCGACACTGATTCTTAAACTAGAAGAGTTTTTTGAGAACTTGTGAAAAAGTGGTGCAAAAATATCGAGAAACAAAAAAGTTATCGTGATTTGAATATATTTTTAAAGGTAAAAAATTAAGCTGCCGGTGGAGGGGTTAATTTAGAGAATAGTTTTATCGACTTCTATAAAGATAAAAAAAGCATTTTCAGAGAACTGTGAATAATACAGAAAAAAATCAATTGTTGCTGTGGCTTGAAACTCATCGCAATAACCAATGGATTTTATGACTCTAAAATAGTAACATATAAAGAGTTGACTAATCTGCAGAATACTAAACGTTTGTTCTCACTAAAAGAACTTAATTGTTTCCACAAATTTTTGAATAATACAGAAAAAATCATAAATTAACGCTTATACTGTGCTGTTCGGTAATCCAATCTGCATGGTTATTAAATTAATTAACTCAAGATGGACAAATTATGGGTGAAATTATGAAAAAAATCCACGTGCTCGGCACGCGTGTGTAGTAACATGAGATGGATGCATATGGGTTATGAAAGTTATTGGGTCACCAAGTGGCTCGGTAGCTTAGTTGGTAAAGCGCTCGTCTAGCATACAAGAGTCCTGGGTTCAAATCCCAGCCGAGAACGTGGATTTTTTCATAATTTCACCCATAATTTGTCCATCTTTACCACGCTTCTTCTTCTTCTTCTTCTTCTTGGCATTGACGTCCTCACTGGAGCAGAGCCTGCTCTTCAGCTTAGTGTTCTTATGAGCACTTCCACAATTATTAACTGAGACTTTCTTTGCCAATGTTGCCATTTTCGCATTCGTTTATCGTGTGGCAGGTACGATGATACTCTATGCTCAGGGAAGTCCAGGAAATTTCCTTTACGGAAAGACGCATGGAAGAATGATAGTTGAGAGCTGTCAAAACGTATGGAAAATAATGAAAAACGTAAATTACTAGCAATTAAGAAACTGGATCGAAAAAGTAGTGACTAGAAATCAAGCGTAATATGAATCGATAACTTTTTGTGTTAAGTTCATCTGCCATGGTGCTTTCTTTGCTTCAGGATTTCGATTTTACTACCAATGAAAAATAGCCATTTATTGCCTTTTCAGTTTCGAATATCGCCTTATTGCAAAAAAGCTCAATTTTTGCCTTTCAGTTAGAAAGCGCGTATAATTTTCATTTAAAACTAACTAGTCCAATAGAAAGTCAAGTTACTCAGTATTTCAAAAATATTCTCTATCTACAAAAGGTTTTCGAAAATTCCTAAAGGTTATTTTGAACAGAATGATGGTCTACATCAATGAAAATTCATGTTTTGCCAATGAACAGTTCGGATTCCGACATGGACAATCGACTACTCACAAACATTTACGTATAACAAATATGATACATTCCAAAAAATCTGAAGGTTATTCTACAGATCTTGCTTTTCTAGATGTAGAAAAAGCATTCGACAGTGACTCGTAAACCAAAATCTCTTTATTTGAATCCTTAGTAGACATTAGACTGGCCCAGCTCAGTATGGGAGAAAAATAAAGTTGTATGATTCCACGGGGAACCCTCCAGGATTATTTCTTTAGGTTAGACGAAGCCTTTCTGAAAAATTCAGCTTATTTGGTCGTTCCATGAGCTGGCGCAATTGAATTGAAGTTAATATGGGATTTTCAGCTCAAACATATGAGCAACAGCACATCATCTACTGTTTGGTTCAGGAAAATTGATGATCGCGTTCAATTGGACCCAGAATGTATAAAACACTACTTTATGTAATGGCGAAGATTGTATCATGGTCAAAATTAATAAAGTTGGTGTTTTAACCATCTGAAGTATATCATGTAATATTGCTTGTATTTCTTCAACATAGCTTGGAGGTAGCCACTAAGCGCATCATAGCCACCTATGACGCTGGGCGAGCTGAGGCACATGTCGCATGCATATAAGTGACTGTACGGGAGTGCTGATCTAAGCCTTACTTTCAACAACTGAAAGAGTAATGAAAATGAGATTACTTCCAGATACAACCTTCTGCAATAATGTTCATTAGGGTATCAACTAGTGTATTTGCCATTCTGGGCTTATTTAAACGCGGAAAATTAGTATACGGAACGAAACAGTGACATAGGATCAATTTTCAATATATTTGAGACGAATATCCCATACAAACTTCAAATCGAATGCGCCAGCTGGTGAAGCAACCAATTGAGTTGAAATTTTGAGAGAGTGTTTTTCTTACCCTAAGGCTTATATCTAGGGGGTGCCTCGTTGAGTTTTACAATTTTTTAGTTTAAGGGCCAGTCTAGTAGACATGTTGTCACGATGAGAGGGGTTCCAATAAATTGGTCTGATGAAGTTAAGTATCTTGGGCTCATGCCAGATAAAAAATTAACTTTCAAAAATCACATTGAGGGCAATCAATCAAAACGTAACAAATATGTAAAATGTCTTTATCCCCTTATTAGTAGGAAATACTATGTCTCAAGAACAAGCTTTTGATCTTCAAACAAATTTTCAGGCCAGCCATATTGTATACTGTACCAATATGGACAAGCTGTTGTAATACCAGGAAGATAGCTCAGGTTGAAAGTATCCAACAAGATCTTAATACAAGCTATGGGAGCCGCTTGAGTAACTTCCGAGATAATGTCCATGCCCTTTTGAAAAATAAGGAGAACCTTTGCAAATGGATGTGTAAATCTTTATTGCTTGATGTTCCTAGTAATTTATTGAATTCTCTAGTTTACAGCAAACTCGCTTGTCTTATCAGTGCCATGCAAAACCTAAACTAATATCAACAAAAACACACTGTGCCTTACAAATCAAACGTTCAACTCAGTGAATCATCTGGCTATAACCAAATGCCACAATCGTTCAAATCTGACGTGCGTCAAGTCACGTGATAAGCTCGTTTGTTTGTTTGCTACGGTTGCAGCGGTTGCAGATTTCTAGCCTCTTACTCAGTTTAGTGGTGGTGGGATTGCACTAAGCGCTTTCATACAAACAGTAGTGACACTTCACTGGCGGTAAAAGGGAATCTATGTCATCGCGTATAATTAAATGAGCATTACCTCATCTCGCTCGCCCATCACTCGTCTTCTCTACTCTACGTTGTCAGTCATATATCTAGTTCAGTGTGCAAAAACCGCGTGTTGCAAATCGGTGACGGACATAATTTGATTAAAGTGAGCGGTGGCAATGGGATTTTCCCTTTTTGAAAAGTGAACGGTTAGATTGCTGCTGTTGCCAGAGTTGGGCCTTAGAGGTTGACGATAAAAAAATGTTAACATGTTTGAACAACAACCAAATTTAAGCTTGCTTAAATATTTCGGATTCGTTTATGATTTAAGATAAAAAAAAAACTGCCTTTCAGTTTTTCGGTAGGCCATTAAGATAAAAGTATTACGAAATATTGGTGAAAAAACATGCTGGAATTTTATCAAACACCTTAGATTTTTTATATGAATCTAGTTTTTACTTTCTTCAGAAACATTTCTGGACAAACATTTCAAAAGGGCACATCGACATTGGTAAACAATGGCTTTGCAAGACGCTGTGGGGCCCAATTCAAGTCGATCACACTCACCAATACCACTATCAGGAAGAGCTAACACTAATCTTCTTGATAGTGGTGTTAGTTTGCGTGGGCGGGCTAAGATGGGCTCAACAGCAACGTTTACAAAAAAAGGCTCAAGTCCTCTTGAGCCCTTTTCAAATGTTTGTCCAGAATTTTTCTTTTTTTCAGTGTAGAGTAAAGTTAGGAAAAACTCTAGAGCATTTCAGATTCAGCACAAATATGTTAATAGTAGTTTACGGAACAAGTTGCAGAATGATGATTTTTACAGCACGAGTCGTAAATTTATCCTACAAGGCTTGCCGAGTAGGATAATTACGGTGAGTGCTGTGAAAATCGAGTTCTGCAACGAGTTACGTACATTTTTTGCAATTTCTTAGAAGGCCACTTGAGGGTATCAGAAATTATATCGGAATGCATTCACCATCATTTTACAATTTCTGTAAAATTGTTGTGTAAACTCAAAACAGTTGCGTAATGCGAAAGCGTTGCGTAATGTATAATTACAGCACTGATTTCAGTTGCGTAATTACTATTTCCGCACTGCATACTTCAGTGCAGGGAAGTAGGCCGTTTCATGACAGATTGGCGTGATGAAAAACAGCCTATTCCGATGAGAAATTGCAAAAAAGAATGTTTAATAAATCCAAAACAAAACAAAATAAATTTCAAATAAAAAATAACTAAAGATAACTTTACTGAATCTATTTTTTTTAAATTGACAGTGAAGTTTGATCTGAAAGCAGTCAGGTTAGAGTCAACCCTTTTTTGTGTTTATTATACTGCCCATAACTGCATATTTGTCACATTCGACATTTTAATACCGTGCACACAAATAAAACCGTTCCGGAAAATACGAATATCCAGTCACGAGTTCCAGAACAGGCTGTTTTCTGCTTTACGAATATACACCATGAATAAACATCATGCAATCGGCAACCATGTTCCACAAAAGATACGTAACGCCTGCGATTCCGATTACTGACAGCGTACTGATCATGGATTCGTGATTTTTGTTCTGCTAAACGAGAACATTATTCTTGGAAACAGTAACACTGTTCCACTGTTGTTCCTGAAGCCGTGATTTTTATCACAACTTACAAGAACCCACATTCTGGAGATGAGTTTTTCAATTTTTAAAGCTAAGATGGATGTTTGGATCAGCATAGAGATTTTTAGCAGCGTGCACATTAAGTTGAGTATAATCAGCTAGATTGTAAATATGTTTACAGCACAATATGAAAAAAAGACGGCAGAACGAAGGCAACAATAATTAATTCTGTTGAAAGCTATGCTATTGGGAGATAGAGGAATATGTTTATATATCCAGCAGCAAACCCGGCAGCTTTCAAAAAATTGACACCACTTTTACTGAATTAAAAAAAAAAACAAAACTTGTTAGAAATTTGACATAATCCACACAAAAAACGATCTCGCATGCCATTAACTATTTATTCAAAATTTGCTGGAAAGAGAACACAGATTTGTAGACTTAAAATGAAGATTTCTTTGTTTACTAACGTATGTTTGTTTTTGCGCATGCGTTATCCTTTTTGACAGCGCGCGTGAACTTAATTCTCTTCAACAGGAATCACATCGCGAATATGGATTTATTGATTCTAGATATCGTGATTTCAGAGTCATGGTATTGAAAGCGTTACTAATCAAGCATGCCAGTGGGCAAGATATTTGTTCTGGAATTGGTGATTACTTTCATGATGACGAGATGCAAAAAAATCACGCTTTTGTGAACTGAATCATGAAATAGAACAAGCAATGCGTTCCGTTTACCATGACTTTTAATTCACGAATATGGGAACGGATTTTTTTTTATTTTTTTTTGATCATTTTGTCATTTCGAAAAAAATGCCTGATTGTTTTGTGACATTTCTAATTGTAACCGCATAACAGTGACATTGAGATTATACATAAGCCTTGTAAAGTTGTAGTAATGAAATTGCTATTATTTTCTGACTATTTACCCATTGTTCGGTATTACAAAATTTCAGCCTCTAATAATCACTTTCGAGTTTTTGGTAGTTTTTAGAAGTATTAGTTTTTTTTTTCATACTGACATAAAAGGCACACTTGGTATTCTATTTACTCAATGCCTACTTTTGTCGAATGTTACAAATATGCAGTTATGGGCAGTATAGAGGCTTTACATTATTGAATTCATTCGCCTCTTAAAATTGACGAGCCAACCCTGATAATCATCGATTTGTAGCAATGTGATTTCTTGTCGGTCGTTGTCATGATTTGCACATGATTAGCAATATGTACATGTAACTAATTCAAAACTAATTTGAACAATACACAATCAATCCAAGCTGTAGGAAAAAAGTAAAGGTTGTAAAAATACTACTAGAACACTTACTGGATTCAATTACCACTTTGACGTCATTATAATAGAAAAGGAAAGTGTGCTTCAATAATGAAGGAGGTACAGAATCTATTGATATGTCTAGCGTTGCATTTCATTACCATCCAATATACCTCCCTGGGAATTCTAATGGAACAGAATTTTTGACATTAAGGAATCTTGGCACGAATCGCATTTTTTCGTGCCCCCTTGCGGAAGGAATTTATATCTGATTTCGATTCTAACAACTTCAGTCGTCGGTCCGATTGGAAAACAAAGAACCGTAGCCAAACTTTTTTTTTCGATTCACGCTACGTGTGTGACATTCTCATTCACAAAATCTTCGTCGCCGAGCGTCCCCGGTAGGAAGCTGGACTTGTGCCGATAGGCAACCCCCGCCCAGATGATACACAGTAAAAACAAAAAAAAAATATCGGCCGACGTAATTATTGGTTACGTTTGAAGAATCGAACATTTACATCGCAGATAAATTGCTGTTATAGTTTTCTGTTCCATAATTCCATTCCATTTCGAGTAACAACACAAAACTTTGAATTGAACTCACTTCCCTTTGCATGATGAGATGACCGAAAAGAATCGGACGCGACCCGTACTCGCTAGACCAGGGTTCAAATCACGGTCAAACTTGTCAACTCTTCAAAAAGGATCTAGAGATTGTTAACTCCAATTTTCAAATGTCGCCGGCTGGTTATGTACGTTTGAAACATGTGATATTTGCTACGGGACTGCTGTGCAGCTAAAATGACGTGATATTACTTTTTATTTTCAATTCATTTTTTGCTGTGCAGCTGAATGGTTTTCGGTAGCAGCGTCGATGGAACAGCGTAGAAGGTGACGACAACGTTGACAGAATGGTAAAGAGGGCCGAACATTAAAGTAAATTGGATCGTGATGGGAATATTTTAAAAATTTCGCTTTTATGGATGGAGGAGTGTTTAGGTGTACGCCCGATGTATGGATATAGAACCGTTTAATTTGTTGCTCAACCTGTCAAGAATGTTGGTAATTTGATTCATTTAATCAGGTACAAAAAGTGTAGAGAGCAGACATCACAGTCGAATCAAATTATGTATTACGATCAATATTGAACCGATAACAAGTTCTAGTGCAGATTGTCCGCTGCTAGTTTGGCATTGACTTGCATTGTTATGATTATGACGTGGAAAAGGTTATCGTCTTGGCTGTACGTTCAGCTTGTCGAGACATGCAGCATTATTATCGGATCAAAATCAATTAAGTTACGGGCCCATAAATCTGCATTGGCTCGGCTTTGTTGTAGGGTAGGTGCACCAACTTTGATCATATGCTGAACTTTCAAGGTGTTGCTTATGGTCTAATTGAAACTTCAGTAAGTTTGAAAGTATCAAACAGTAATAAACCGAAGGATTGCTCCTGATCTTTAAACGACGCTTGATGATTAAGAACTGTTAATGTTTATTGCTTATGCTAAATCTGTTTTACTTATCAATTAATCGGTTTTCAACTAATATTCTATGGTGTTATAATATTCTACTGAAGGCTTTAATTTAAATAATCCACCAATATCTGACTCTTGGTCACTCTAGTGATTTATCCAGTTATGGCTAAATATATTGACATACTATTTTCATGCTTCCCACCACCTATATATATGTAAAAGAAATCCAAATCTTGAGTTTAGACCGCATTATAAAGTTTAAATGCTACTTTTAATGGTCGGCTTATTGAAAAATCTCATATTTTTTAAAACCTGTGTGCATACATTTTCACCGATCCACAGCAATTTGTAAACGTTTTTATCCATATATTTTGATTGATAATCTCAGAATAACATAGTTTTCAAATTTTACATGCATAATAAATTCGATTTCATTCGATTTTGCATAATTAAAGCAATGTTGCTAGTTTTGATGATATGTATTACGTAGATGTTTTGACGATATGAAGACGTAGGTTATTGTAGGTGAGGACTAAATAAGCAATTGTATGAAGACGTAGGTTATTTTTCATACAAAGACTACAGTCGGGTCTCCTATTAAACGCATTCCTATAACGCGCACTCCTATTACGCGCACTCTTATGAGACACACAAGAGCGTTATAGGAGACCCAAGGCTTATGGGATTTCATCACTTCGGGGGTGTTGTTGAATATCTCGTATGCCAAAAGAGATAGCACAGTACTGTCTTTGGTGAAGTTTCAGTGGTTAGTACTATGTACCGTTAGGGGTTGAGGATCATCCATTTAGTTGAGAACTTGGCCGGTAGGGGCGCTTTTTCTGAGTTACACTATATGAACCATAAGGGATTAGAATGCAAAATTTTGTAACATATGATATCTCTGGATCATGATGTTTTGGAAAGTTGGCGTCTTCGGAAGAATTGTTCAGTAGCTCAAGGACTGACATCCGGTGGTCATTCTGATACGGAATTATGCCACCAGGTGGCGCTAGTGGGCATGGAATTTTTGTTTTGCGCATATCTCAGTAGCCTGACCATTTACAAACATGGCGTCCTCGGCAAAGTTGTTTAGTATTACAAGGACTAACATTATTTGAGCCAAAAGTTTAGGAATTATGCAAAACTCGTAGAATTACATATTTTTAGATTCTTGAAAGTGTTGCTTTTTGGAGTATGAAAACGTTTTTTCAAGATGTTCCTCAATAAAACGTCATGCGAGGGAAGGAGAAACAACAAAATGTTGAAGCAGGCAGAGAACCCAGATTTCTTAAAAAGTGTCATAAGAATCTTCTTTCTTGACTTCTGGATTCTCCAGAATTCTACCAGAAAACTACAAGGCATTCCGTCCTGGAATTGCACAAGAACTGAATCCCAGAATATGGATTCTGCCAATAATTGATAAAACTATTTCTAAAGAAATGATTAAGGATGATCCATAAAAAATTCTTAATGTATCCCTTCCGCCTTCCCAGTTATTTTGCTTTATAAACAGATTCCTCTACCGGAAGCAAAAATATTCCTGAGATTTTTCAACTGATTACCTTTGAATGTTCGAAGGTAAGAGACGTTTCAAAAACATCTTTCGTTGATAATTCTTGTGTGATCCAAGATATTTTGAAAATTATTTGAAGGACTTTTGATGAAGAAAGTGAAAGAATCTGTAGTACAATATTTGCGAAAACTATTTGAAGGAAATCACAGAGGAATTTCTAGAAGGATTTTCAGCGGAATATTTCATTATAAGACTTTACAGAATCAAGGAATTTTTGGAGGAATTGCAACTTTTGAAACGTTCTTTTTTATTATTTGAATCCGAGAAGATTTGCAAAAATCTTAAGACATCATTTGACTAATTTCTAAAAGATTTGTAGCAAAAGTTCAGATTATATTAGAATTATTATTCAGGAAAAAGCAAAGGGTAGCTTCAAAAACTTTGCTACAAATATGTTTCAGATTATTCAAATGATCTCTGAAATTTCTTAAAAATATAATTTCTTAAAATATAAAAAAAAACATAATACATTTTGTTGGAAAAAAAGTAAAGTGTTTCAGCAATAAATTTATTCATGAAAAATTACTTGAGAAAATGAGGCAAAATCAAACAAAGAATTTACTGCTGAAGAATATCTAGCCGGGTCGAAAATCCTTGAAAAGACCTGTTATAAAATAAGTCTTTTTTTTGCCAAAACTTCCCGCTATCTTTCGTCTATGAAATTCCTTTAGTAATTTTGGCTCTTTGTTTTACTGAATTTGGTAGGACATAATACAAGTTGTGGTTAATGTATGGATTTGTTAGTAAATTATCATAAGGGAAATCATTATAACAAGACAACTTGATCAGGGTATCCTCCAAAACACATGAGAAATCAGAATGCAGTGAGTATGCTGCTTTTTGCTAAAATATTTTAAACAGCATTGCTTGTACTGTTAAGAAAATACGAGCATTGGGGACCAAACTTCCAGGATATTGACGCTTCTTCATACCACGGTATTTTTTTTTTCAAAGGAGATGTTGAAAAATAGAGCTTATCGCATACAACAACACGCTGGTTTTAGCGGCAACTAATCGAGCAACAGCCGGACCGCCAATCTTTCGGTTATCGCGCGATTCACGAAATCAGAACCGCCGCGCTATTAAATACTGGTATTTCAAGGACTTGCTCGAATATTCTTTGACTGAAAACATTTTCTAGCTTCATTCGGTTTTGTTGCTAGTGCAAGCCCCCTGTATTTTTTCAGTTGGACTTATCTGAATCCGCAACAAATATATGAGGGTAAAATTCGTTACATGGTCAAATACTACTAATACCTAGCGATTATAAACCTCAGAAAGCAAATTGTTTATGATTGGAGGGGCACGTCTTCGTAAAGGTATAAGTAATTCATTGTGTAAATAGCCCGACTATTTCATCACATTAGATTTTTCCATCGATTTCTTCGAAATTATAAGAAGAACTGTAAGCTCAGAAATCGATACTGCATTACCTTATTAAGAAAATGGAGTAATGCGACAGTAGGGCAGTTCAAATTAAAAAAAGAGTTAAAAAAAGTTTGAAAATGCATTCTTCCATATCCTGGTTACTTTTTCAATGATAAAATTAGTGTTCTGTGAAAATTTCAGTCTATTCGAAGGTGATTCAAAGGTGGCCCATAGCCGATATAGGTTTGTATGGAAATGACTATGGAGAAATATTGAAATATGTTCCAAACATTTTAGTACTGAAATGAAAGATTAAATTTATCATCTCATAGTGAAAATTTGTTATTCAATACAATATAAAAAATCGGAAAAGATCAATTCAATTTGGCGGTTGGGGGAAGAGATATTTATGAATTTGTTTGCTACTATTTAGCTCCATAATAGCCCTGCAAACTTCTGAAAAAAATTCAAACAAAATTAGCTCAAAATTCTTCAGCAGCTTACTTGATTATTGTTTGAAGAATGAGTTTTCACTATAAGATGATAAGTCGGTACCTACATTTAAGCGTATGTCTTATTTGTATTTGGAACATTTTCCAAAATTTCTTCATAGTAATTTCCATATAAAACGACATTGTGTTTAAGCCATTTTTAAATCACCACGGAATAGGATGGAAATTTCACAGCACACTATTTTTATCATAAGGCTAGTAATAAAGATATAAGAAATTGGATTTTCAAACTTTTTTAAATTTTGAACCACCCTAATGCGACATGCACTATATACTAAGGGAAAGGGTTATATCCCAATATATTAAAGTATGCTTGCAGTGGTTAATCCAAACAGAGAAAACTAGCAATTTTATTGCTAGTAACATAATGTAGTATCTTTCCAAGGTACTGCTTCATCTTTATCTTCTATCGATTTACTTCAGAAACCATCTCAGGTATTCCTTCAGAGATTTTTCCAGATCTTTCTGCTCAAAACTCCTTCTAAACTTGATTAAAATATGCAGCAGAAATACTTTCATCTCCGACTACAAAAGATGTGACAAAAGCTGTTGCATTTACCTCATCGAAAGGATAATGAACGTTTCAGACCACATTGGCAGAATAAAAGGGTTGGACTTGTAACCTTTTCCAACTCCTACGACGACGACGTTGTCGGAGCCTGTCTGCCTACTACAAGGTAGCGGGAGGCTGCTGTCGAGTGCGTGTAAATCGAGAGCAAAATCAAAGACTGCACGCACTCTCAATATTACAATGCGCTGATTTATGGCCGAATGAACCTTGCCGTTGTCGTTTTCTCCGCCAACCCAAACCTCAACTGATGAAAGAAACACCCGCAAGGACCAGAAAGTTCAGATTTATCAGACGGTTTCAACTTGGCGGTGCCCGGTTGTGATCCATGCAAAAAAATATGAACCACAATCAATGAGCGGTTGACGGTCACTCGAGATTCTATTTCAGATCAAAAGTCCACGCACGGTTTATGGTTCTGTTAACCCTGGTCGGGTCGATGTCGATGGACGGAACCTGGCGACTGGGAGGGGATCCGATACGTGCGTTTCCACCCATAGATGGGCCACGTGAACAGCATTATTGTGGTGGGCAGTGCTCCTTCTCGATTGAATCAACCATCAACAAGCATCAATTACCGGATCGCAAAAGGGAAAAAGTTCATACCGGACCCATATTATTGATTTCATGGTAGACTTAATTTATTGCTATATTGCCACTCTGGATCAATTTCAGAGAATGTCAGCGGCCCCCGTTGTTGTCTTCGTCATAGCGTTCGTACGGAAGAGAACAAATTGAATGAGTTTGAGTCTTCATACGAACGATGTTTGTTTTCCATTTAAAATCAATTGAATTCCGGTGTGTGCCAGTCAATGAGCTATAAAAACGATTGTCCCATATGGGTTTCGGTTTTATGGAAGCGCTGGGCAGCCAATCATTTTTTTTTTTTTTTTTTTCATTTTTCAATATGGTTGAAGGTAAGCGATCGTTCGGGAAGAATAAAATAGCAGTGTGTTTCTGTTACTGGTATTGCGCAGTTAGAAGCGATGCTTTAAAATAGGATACTTTGTACTTATTTTACGCGGATATGTTTTAGAGTAAAAATTAAAAAAAATATGCTTTATTGTTCGCAATTGTACTCATTACAGGCAGAGAAATGATCGCTACATGTATCTTGAAAATAATAGCTATTTGGTATTGAAAATTCGGCATAACGTATTTCGGGACAAGTGAGAATCCGGGATAAGTTAGCGTTCCGTCATAGCTCACTTAGGAAAAGTTTTTCATGGGGGTATTCTTCTAGAAAGTTGAAGATACAAAGACAAGGAATGTATTAAGTACACAAAACATTGCTATTTTCATTACCATGTGGTTTGTTTAACAGTTGCCTATTCAGCGCCATTTTCAACTTACATGTGACACGTTTCACGCCTTGCATTGACTCGCAAAAAATAAATGTATTATAAATCGAAAAGTTTACTGACGGTAAACCTACAATTTTAAATATTATTACAAGCTGCTTACGATGGGCCAACTTACCCAAAATATCTTTATACCCGGGGTAAATGGGACCTATCGAAACAAAAGCCAGAATCAAAACATTCCCTACATGTTTCAAACATTTTTCTATAGAGTAGCACTAAACATTCAAACAAATGATTTTTATCAAAAAGATCAATCTTAAATTACTTAATTGCATAAGACGGAGAAATAATGTGTAATTCTGTATGAATTTATATGACTTCAAAATTGAGCAAAGCCAGATATGCAATTTAAAATGCATCATGAGAACGATTACTTTTCTATTTAAATTGAATGTTTCTTCTACCAAATTTAGTAGTTGCGGAAACAATTCCAACTCATTAAGGGGTTTTCTGCCATGCATACGAATAATAACAGAACATATTTACAATTTCGTCAATCTTTGAAAGTTTACGTGCTACTTTTCAATTAATAGCTTAGGAATGATATATTTTGAACAAGTTTTATTTTTACTTGTTTTTAATTATGAATCGTGGTTTTACGGCTAACAAGCCGAGTGGAAGTTTAACAACTACCGAAAAGCTAAACATTACATATAATTTGCAATTGGATTAGATGGACAAATTGATGTGAAGATTTGCGAAAAAGTTACACGTCTTCTCAGTGAGAATCGAACTCACGACTCCCTGATCTCTAGTTAGGGCGCGTTACCCCTACGCCATGAGAGGACTCATGAACGCAGAAGTTAACATGAATTCGATTTCAGCTCAATAATCACGTGATCCTTTTTCGCAAAGTGCACCTCTTTCGGAAGAATTAGATGTCCATCCAAACACAACGCTTTCTATTTATATCCAATGCCTAGCCCGAGAGCGCATTATTTTTTAGGTAATGAAAAAGCACACAACACTAGCCAGTACAGTTGCTGTATTACAGTATTACAAAAACTTTTACCGGAAGGCGACTGCTAGTGGACCATTTTAAGCTTAGTAAGTGGTGTAACTCTTCTTGGAAACATTTCTATAACACTGCGGAACATTTTCTACGGGAGGGGCATTTTGCCCGGTTTGTTTTGAAACGTCAAGATTTGGATTGTTTACAGAAAACGTCTTGTACTCTTTTTAGAAGCTACCTGGCATGAGAAAGTTGCATGCAGAGCATGACCAACTAAGTAAATAACACTTTGACACCAAAAACTATAGAAGTAATGCATTTGCCACTGCGATAGAGCAGTTTTTCCTTAGGACCCCCCTCCTATTATACCCTCGCGTATTATACCTGTTTACCCTATATTTTAAATTGAATTACCGCTCAACTTCCATATTCCATTTGTCTTCCTCAGCAGGATCGCCAGATTGTTTGTTCTGCATCAATTAACTTTATAATCATTTCAAACACTGCAACACTAGAAAAGTATTGTTTATTGTTTTCATTTAGCATTGCAAATTTATTAGTAAAATTTTCTTTAAAAAATGTGAAACTCAATAATGAATTAACTTTATATAATTTCCACTCATCGTGCCGATTTCTCATATTCAAATTAAAAATTTGTGTGCTTAAATCAAATCTACTTTACCAACCTTCCAACATGTTCTCTTTAAAATTTTGATTGAATGGATTGGTTTCAACATACTCCGTACTTATTGAAAGTAGTGTTGAAAACATGCGACAAAATTGTTTTTTTTGCTACTCCGACAACTGTCACTTTCAACGCTTGATGTAGTCGTTTTAGTGCTTTATAAATCTTATAAATACACGTTTCAATAGCCGATGTTATTCATCAACACTTGTGGATACTTATTATCAACGAATAAACTAACTTGAAATTCGATTTTTGTCTATGGAGCAACGCACTGTGTGACGCACTTGGGCGAAATTGATCACCTTTAAAAAAAGCAGGTTTACGAGTAAAACATTTCCCTATCTACTAAATTTGGGTTTCCTGAATCTGAAAATGATGTCAAAAAATTAAACTTTGAAAATCTGCCTAACACGCCCAAATGTAGGCAATTTCTCTTGAAATAAGCACATTATGTGAGAATAAACCGATTTATGAGCAAAAAACTATTCTTGCTATGCTGTGTGATATCAAAAATGAGTTCTGTAGTTCATAATTAAGCGTACACAACATTTTAAACATTCAAAGTTGCCATATAGGCATAGCACCAGTGAATTGTATAGCACCGACAATCCCAACTGTACACCTTCAAAAAGTGTGAATATGTCTACGCAAAGCTGACCGAAATAAAAATGAAATAGTTCAAAATCACCATTAAACATCTATAAACTAGAAAACATGGAATGTCTGTGGTGCCAACGAAACCTTCAGCATCCTTGGGATGAAATGTCTTTTGGTACCGACCTTATCAAATTCGCCCCAGTGATCAATTTGCCCCCGGATTACGGTACCGTGTTGATTCTAAGTGTCCGGATGCTTCAGATCTCGAACACCGGCTTTAAATCACCCAAAAAGTATTGTTTCGACAACTTTTATGCATGGAGCATGTAGACGACTTCATAATTATGGATTCTAGGCGGAAAACAGCAGAATCAGGTGAGTGAAGTAATTTTGCCAAAACTTTCCGTACCTTTCTGGCAGCTTTTCTGTAAGGCATACATTTGTGAATAAATTAGGAAAAATTATGAATATTATGAAATTTAGAGTTAAAGTGTCCGGATTTCGAATCAAGCCACATCTCATGTTTTTGCATATTTAAACGTTTTTTGCATAATAAATCGCTATTTGTATAAATAATGTAAAAATATGCCAAAGAATGAACATTTTGGTTCATAATAAATCATAGAAACTTAAGAAAATATGTCTCATGAATTAAAAAAATGGTGCTTGAAGCTAACATGGTACTTAAGTGTCCGGATTTCGAGTCAAAACGGTACATATCAAACATTGTATGTTTCTATTATTCCACATATTTGGCTGATCTTATGGCAGAGGTTTTTACAATGTTTAGTCAATAATGGAATAATAAGTGCAAATAACTTTCCTCATGGTATAATAATTCTGAGCAAATTCTCAAATTCCTATACCATTTGAAGGGTGGAAAAAAAGCTAATGAAAGGCTTTTAATTTTCCAAGTTTAGTTCACCACAGTCTTTATATATAATATTTTATTCCATCGAGGATCTTTCCATCAAGGAAATTTTTCCGACTTCCCGGAGCATAGAGTATCTTCATGCTTCTCACACGATATACGAATGCAAAAACGATCAATTGACAAAAAGAGCTCTCAAATAATAACGGTGGGTGTGCTCATAAGAATACTTAGCTGAAATGCAGGCTTTGTCCCAATTGGGAAGTTATGTCAAAAAGTAGAAGAAGAAATAAAATATACAGGAGAAGGACGAGAATAATACGTGTGGAAATCAGATTTTTATGAACACTAGTCTTTAAATGGTGGTATGGTGAACTCGTGCACATCATGTCTGGAAGAATCTATATTTTCTCGAAATAAAGTCATAAGTTATACTCGGTTAGGTATCCGGAATTCAGAGACAAGAATCTGTTATCCGGAATTTATTTATTTCTATCAGGGGGCCGGCAATCGCCTGTATTATACCATTCGTTACTCATCAGTAGTGGGGTGAAACCTTTTCTATACACATTCGATACTGCCGCGTAGTTCCGCGTTGAGTGAGAGTTTTTCTCTGTCTATCGATGTTTACGTTTTCTTTTAGATCAATTAGTACTTTGTTGCATTCGATGATCAACGATTGCTCAGCACTGTTGACGTTGTTTTCTCGAGATAATTAACCCGTATAGGCCTGAGTGAAGGCAAAAATTCTAAAACCCTCACCACTCAGCAAATTCTTAATGGATTCAAATGATTTTTTGTCAGTATACTGGCACACATATCTAGTTTCTGAAAGTGGACAGAGGAACGCGGATATATTCCTATGGTCGGTGTTATTCCGGTGGATCACTGGGTCAGGTCGGGTGAGAAGGGTACTGTGCGTTTGTGCCCCTGGAGGTAGGCAAATTTCAAGACACGGATAATTTCCGGAATCGGTTATAATGTGGCCACTATATGACGGAATTTTAAGAAAATTGCGTCAGTGTGAACCTTTTGAGAAACGATTGAATCGGATAACTATGAGTTTTGCATTTGATTAATTATACAAATGATCATTTTCGGGTCCCGGGACGCCTCAAACTCACGATAAAAAGGCCAATTTGTATCTGAACATCTGTGTCAAGCTTATGGGCTCGCATTTGAGTGCACAATTACGTTTGATTTCTACTTTTCAAGCATTGAAACGGTTTAGTATCCAACGAATCCATAGCCGGTTCTTCCGGGCATTACGTCCGAATGGCCACATCCGGTATATTTTAAACGGTGCAAAACTCTTCATTTATAATGTTGAATATCAGATCTTAATGATTTATGCAAATAAAAATGGTTGTCATTGCAAATAAATAAAAGTAACTTGACATATCCCAAAAAATACCCCTTTTTTACCCGACATGACCCAGAGACCCACCGGAATAACTCCGGCCACAGGAATATTTCCGAGTTCCTCTGGCCACTTTTAGAAACTAGATATGTGGGCCAGTGAACTGACAAAATATCATTTGAATCCGTATAGAATTCTCTGAGCGGTGAGGGTTTCAGTATTTTAGCTTTCACTCAGGCCTATACGGGTTAAGAAATTACGGATTAGTATAATTTGAGAATGGCATTATTTCCTAGTTAAAGATTCTACTTTCAGTGAGCGTAAGAGCAAAAAGGTTTTAAGTTACAAGTTCTGACAGGGTCGTCAAACATAATTGCAACATTCGATTATGATTCCACCATGGTTTAACCTTGATATTGAATCTCGGTCGCCAAACCTACTACAAGGACAGGAAACCACACTCACGTGAGCTATTCGGTTTCCCACGAATGCCGATTTTGAGCAGCCACAATCGGAAACCATACATCACCCTATTAATTCGCAGCTTGTTAATGAAACCATAGTAAAGTGGCAAAAACCACAAGGTAGTCATTATAATCAGAACGGGTTCTCCTCAGAATGGGTTCGCACTTTTCTGTTTTTGTCTCGGATTCGTCAAAACTGACGGGAGCCATCGAAATGATTGCATTGCATCCCGCTGCTTCCCAACCCAATCCTCCGCACACGCATTCGGATGCTGCTCGGAACGTGGCGCTGATGGTTGGCAGCGATTATAAACTAATTAGTACCTGGAGAATGGCATCGTTTTGTGAATCAGCAAAGATAGATCAGAACGTGCGATCCATGCCCACCGGGTGAGGGTATGCGATATGCATGTTTTCTTCATGTTGATAGGAAACAAAATGAATTTAAGAATCAGTAGTTTAGACTTTAATGTAAAATAAATAATATTTTTTGTCAAGATTGATGCTAGTTATTGTGCGAAATTACGTAATATTCAATTTGCCTCATTGAATATTATACTGAACCGTTTAAAATATCACATACCCTCATCATCTGGAACCATCTGGTAACGCTGTAGCTCGACTGGAGCTAAAGCGTAGATATGTGTTGACTGTTGTAATGACAGCTGTTAGCGGATGCAAAACGCTTCGCTGGGAGGGCGTCGTCTGTATCGACGTGTCGTCGCTCGCCATCTCCAATTTAACTGCGCTAATATTCTGGCACCGATTCAGAATACAAATTGGCTGGTGTAGACACCTAGATGCACCCAGACGATGACTGCTCCTGCCTCTATTCGACAAAACAATATTCGAATTCGAAAGCCAAAGAGTCGCGTACTGTAGATATGCATGGCATTTCTGCCGGGTTGAACGTTTACATGAATTAAATTGCTTACTCAGCATACACCGGATTTCATACGAAAACTTTTTTGGCGCCGTTTGCGCTGGCGATTTGGCAAAGACTGGTTCAAAGTTTGCTAATGAACTTGCAATGCAATGGCAACGGGACTATAGTTTTGAAATAAGAATTTGTTAACGGCTTCAAATCGTAAACTTCAGGTTAGTTTTCAGAGCTGGTGTTCCTCAAGGCAGCATTTTGGGACTAATATTATAGAGTATTTACACATCTGACATACATGAGTTATTTATGGAATGTCAACAATCTTTGTTTGCGGATGACACAGGCCTCTCCGCAAAAGAATTTTTTTTGAAACTTCCGAGTAGACATGTTGTAACGTTGAGAGGGCTCCAATAAATTGGTCAGAAGAGATTGTAGCTAATAGCTATGCAAGCGCTTATAAAAACACCACTCTGTTCCAGTTGGGAAGGTTCACCAGAAAATTCTTACTTAAGCTACTGAACACTCAATGCCTCTCACTAAGCAAAGTTGAACCAGTCTACATGTATGTGTGCAGTAAAGCACCCATATGCATCAACCATTCACTCACCGCTGCTGATCGATCCCACGCCTTGGAATCAATCGGTAATGTTCTGCCCAATTACCCGATTATCGTATATCAAAACGGTCTCCATCCATACACTGCCTGCTTCTGTCGGTGAACCCCCCCATCCTCCTCGTTACCGTGGTCATAAATATTGATTTTTAAATGGATCCAAACCGTTCAGATCGGCTTTGTCCCGATAGCAGAAACGGACGGCAAACGGCATCGAGGATGGATGTATGGGCGATTATGGGCCACAATAATGAAGCCAATAATGGCAGGGTAGGAAAATTAGTAAACTCCTGTGCAAGTTGTTACCCTTTTCATCATCGCCATTGTCGTCGCACTATGGGATCATTTCAGAAAATGAAGATCAAAACCTCTAAGGGGTCTTGGATGACATTCAGTGCATTGTTGTGTTCAGAAAATATATTCATTTGTTCTTGTTTATATTTCTAACAAATAGTTTTGTGCAAGTACAAGTGTAGTTAGCTAAGTTATACTATTTCAAATTTCTTCAACTCTGCTGAAGATACTTATATTTTTTCTGAATACACAAACTCTGTTGAACTATGCGTTAAAGCGGTAGAGCTGATTTAAATAACTATAAAATATTTTAACTATCGGGCAACTTTTCAATAGGTATACAGATTCGTCGCTAAAATTTTCAATATTTTGAAGGCCTATGATGTATATTATAAGACCTCAATGGGAGAACTGTCGGGTCTAACATTGGCGTTGGAAAAGGAAGAGCAGAGGGGGGCAGAAATAGTTCTGCAAAAATATACTGTTCAAAATGTTTCTGCATGAAGCAACATATTTACTGCATTATGATTTCCCATATTTTGAAGGATGCTCTACTTAAGATGTCCGATTAAGATGATTTCCTTATGAGAATTCACTAAAGATATCCATACATTAACTACAATTCAAATAATGTCCGACAAAATTAATTGCAAAATAAGCAAAAATTATAAAAGGAATTTCGTAGATAATATAAAGCACGAATTTCAATCGTCTTCAGTAGGCTGAATTCATAACCAATCTTTTCAAGGTATTTTAATCTGGCTAAGTTTTCTTGATATGGATCGCAGAAATTGAACGTTGCATAGCATAGCACTGACTGTACATTATTTTTCGAAAGTACTCAAAACTAAAATTGAGTTTAATTTTTCTGAATTCAAATTCAATAAATAGGGAAACCTCAAATTTTGAACCTAAAATATCAAGATTCAGAGGTGGCGCAAGCGACTTGAAGGTGAATTTTCAAGTTATGAAATATGACCTTCAGTTAAGTCTTCATAAGTTTGTTATTTTCTAATCAAATTCAAATCTCTTAGCATCATTCTCTTCAAAATTAAATTTATGAAAAATTTGTCGAATACTTATTTGTCCAAAATCAAAAATAGTCTAGGTCAAAAGTAGTTCTCTCCAAATTTTTTCTCTTTTTATCAAAAAACATAATCTTTGTTTGACCAAAACTTCATGGATACTCAACGGATTTCTAATCTTTTAACATGCTTTTGAAGGAGTGTGAATACGTCAAAGTAGTTAAAATGTTGATTTGACTTAGATATTTAATGACAACTACCCAAAAACATGAATTTTCAACGCAAAATACTATATTTTTTAAGTTTTTGTCAGTTAAACGTTAATACTCAAACCGAAACTGATTTTTCTCATTTGTTAAACCTCAATAAAAGGACTTTAAAGAAATTTTTCATAATTTTTATAACAAAACTTTTTTTTTTAATTTTTAAAAATAAGAGGCGCCTTTTTACTTGTTTTATAAATTTCATTAAAACACTGAAAATATAAATTCCGACCAAAAAAATTAAAACACATTTTAATTAAATATGTTGTATAAACAGATTGAAACAACTAAATAAGCTTCGAAAGCCTACTTTTAACTAAGACTAGTTTTGATTTTAGACAAATTTAATGTTATACAAACTTTTCATAAATTTAGAGAATGATGCTAAGAGATTTGAAATTAGTTAGAAAATAACAATGTCATGAAGGTCATATTTCATAACTTGAAAATTCACCTTCAAGTCACTTGCGCCACCTCTGAATTTTATTATTTTTGCCTAAATTCTAAACTACATTTTTCCAAGACAGATCTCCAAAAAATCCTTTGTAAATTCCTTGAAACAGATTTATTTAGAACTTTTTCACGAAGTTTGTTTAAAGTCCACCGTTAGCAGAATAACGGTGAAGGGGAAAGGGATTCATTAAGATATGCATAAATAAAATTGTAAGGATGTTTTATATCCTGCAAATAAAAAATAAAATAATTTGTTAATCTGTCCACAGTACGGGAAGTCTCTCTATCTGCTCTTACGACAGCCAGCATTTATAGCTCAGAAATCCCGTAGGTACGAACAAGTGAAAGGTACAGGAGTCATAAGGAATATCACATGAGATAGGTAGACATGACATTCAACTTCATGATCCTCGTCGCCACTTTTATATCCTGCCAATAAAAAATAAAATAATATATTAATCTGTCCACAGTACGGGAAGTCTCTCTCTCTCTGCTCTTACGGCAACCAGTATTTATAGCTCAAAAATCCCGTAGGTACGAACAAGTGAAAGGTACCAGAGTCATAAGGAATATCACATGAGTTCTGGGGAATCCAACAATATTTCTTAAACATATTTTTGAGGTGCTCCTGAAAAAAATGTTTTATTTCATTCATTAGAAGTTTAATTTATTCTATAACTTATTTATCTTCCGTTGTTTCGACATTTTTTTTTAAAGAACCTAATACAAAAACCTTTTCACACTTCAAAGAAAAACACTTTAAAAAATCTAACAAAAAGGTAAATTCTAGGAGTTGAAAATGATGAAATATTTTCCTCCAAGATTCTGCAAAACCTTACATTACTTATTTCACCATGAGACATCTTTGGCAATGTTCTTATAGAATACTGTCAATATTTTCGTCGTCATTTTCTACAGTTCTTACCACAATTACAGAATATTGTCCCTCCAAAAAAGTTTAATTGGAATTTCTGCAAGTAGGAGCAAAAATCTGTCTACATAAATCTGTTTACCATAGTACCATGTTACTTCAAAGTTCATGCAAAACGTTTTCGTAAATGTTAAATACAAATATTGCAATAAAATCCATATTCTACGCTTTTTAATGCCAATGATTACATTACAAAAGACTTAGGAAAAAGAAGAAGATTTTTTGTAGTGAACCACTCAAGCCTTTCGAAAGGACTTTTGTCAAAAACTTTTATTAATTCTACTTTTCCGACAGAAATTTTGTATTAAATTTGAGCGAATTTTATATATCAAATTTCTTAACAAGTACCTTCAATATTTTCATGTGTTATTTTAGATTTTTGATATAAATTGGATATGGATATGAAGTGATTTGTGGAATAATTTGTAAAGCACTCCCTACAATAATAAATAAAGTACTACTGGAGAAAAACAATTCTAGATCCCAAATGAATGCCTGATAAAATTTCTTGGGAATATTTATGAGAAGTTCTCAAATAAATTGCAAAATCCTTTAGCAAAACTTTTGATTTTTTTCAATGCTGTTCAAAGAAAAAAATCTCTGGGTGTTTTAAATCTCTGGTGAACTGTTCGGAAGAATACTAGGACGACATTACAGGGGAAACAATAATATAATTCCTTAAAGAAATCCCTTAACAAATTGCTTGGAACATTTTTGAGTATTTTCGCGGATTTTTTTTAACATTTGGTCGGCGTTAAGTCAGAGGGGACCAAGTACAAAACTTGGGAAAATTGGATTATTGTCTCACTAGATGCGAAATTACCTTACCTCCGTTACACTTTGATGAGATTTGATGGATGCTGTAAACTGCGAGAGATATGTAATAAATTTACTTTGGATGATCAATAAAATCGATAAAAGTGTGCAGTCAGAGTGGACCAAGTGCTTATTACTATAGCAGCGAAAATGATCAGCACTCTGAGGAATGTGAGGAAATGAAAAACATTTCAAGAGATTTGTCAAATTTTTCGACATCGAATGATTCTTCTACTTATCCTTCAATAGCAATTCATGAATGTTACTTGATTCGATGTATTTTATTTTGATTTTGACCATTTACCATATTCGGGTGGATGGTCAGAAATTGCAATAATTTCTGTGCAGACAGAGCGGACCAAGTGTTGAAAAGCAATAAACTAATTGATTATTGCATTTTTTGAGTCAATTTTAGAGTCCGAAAGAAGTTTATGGTAGTTCTATGGTGTATGTATAGCATGTCCTAGGACCCGCTTATTGGACCAGCATATTTTGGTCGGTACTCAAGATTTTCACTTGGTCCACTCTGACTGAACGCATATTTGAATATTTGTGGTCTTCCATGCCCTGAATCTGCGAAACCTTAATTTTTAAGCTATCGTAATGCCACTGATTTCGGTATTGACTATATGGATCCAGTGTTGATAGACTCACACTCAAAATATCAATCAATACGCTCTCCCGTGAGAGCAAACTCATAAGAGATCTGCTTCGCAAATCTCACGCTTGAGATTTTGATGCAAAATCAACTCAATTAACTCAAACCGTAAAAAATGATTCAGTCGCAAAACCCGGCAAAAACTCGTGAAACCCGAATGTTGTTGTTTACGTTAGAAAGGATTAACATAATTTTACCAGACTAACAAGAAATTATTGCCGTGTGTGAGTAAACTGTGGGAAAACGAGGCAATGAGTTAAAAAGGTGAGCCAACTCATCCATGATTTTTTGACTCCTGAGTTGCATGATTGACAACTCACGCTTGAAAAATCTCAAGCGTGAGTTGTGAGAAATTTAGTTTTTCACAACACTGTATGGATCATTGAAGAATTTACGATACTGGTGTGATAATCTGTTTCTTTTAGAGATATGCGCCAAATTTGACCATGCAAGCAATAAATGATTGTTATTTTCCAATAAATTGTTCAGTCAGAGTGAACCAACTCACTGAACGATTGACTTTGGTACAGTCAGAGTGGACCAAGTACACATATGCCATCAAAAAAATCGTTCTATTAGAGGTTTGGATAATGATTTTTCATGATTATCACTTCACATTATATTGTTTGAAAGTAACACAAAGAGGTGCAGAAATATTGAACCAAAATTTAAACGAGTTCAAAAATTACAGAGCGTTAGACTTTAAACCCATTTTTCTCAAAATATCAAAAATGTCACTTGGTCCACTCTGACTTAACGCCGACCATTTCAGTTAAACATATTCCGTTAGGAACATTATGCGTAGAAATATCACAATTTTTAAAATTGTGTTAGGTAGAAAATTTTAGAATATTATTTTCCACAGAGTTTTCACGTTAGTTTTTATGGAAGAACTAGAACTTCTCTGAGAAATCAGTGAGAATATTTTCCCAATTGAATCAGGTTTAATTGCTTTTGAAAATCTTGTGAAACATTAGGTGGCATACTTAGAGTAAGCTGGAAGAATCATACAAAGTTTTTTTTTTTTCATGAAGTCCTGGATAATTTTTGCTGGGTGTTTGTCAAGCAGTTTTTGAAGAAGTTCCGAGAGGCTTTCTGAAAGATGTGTTAATGAAACCTGTCTGCAGGGTGTCCGCAAATTATCCGAACAGCAAAATATTGGAAAGATGATGTCGCTTTGAAATCAATGAAAAATCAATGTCTATGTACCTTTTATTATATATCTATATGTAAACACAAAATATAACTTTAAAAAATTTCGAAATAATTGCTTGTTACTGGGATAGGCAAATTTAAATTTTTCGGAGACGTTTTTCCTGAGGGCCGCTAGTCATACTGGAGATGTGTTATCTCTTAAACCTAAAAGAGATGAATCCAAATATCCTATTGTTATTTGAAGTAATCTACAGGTTATCGGCTTCAAGTCAGACTGGAAATAGAAAATTGTACGGTTCAAATCCATTGAGTTGTATGGACATTTCTCGTCCGTCATAAAGCTCGGAAAACAGCTCCCTTTAAGACACCTCAATACATTTGGGTTGGTTGTGCAATTATTTGAAATCGGAAATGTGTCAAACTTACTTCTTAAGAATATAATAAGCCAATGTTTAAAACCATGCAAAAATATTGTATAGAGCCATGTCTTCAAAGTTTGCACGGATAATTTGCGGGCACCCTGTAGAATCTTTAGGAAAAACCTGAACGACAAAAAACTTATGGTTTTATAAAAAATCCCAAGCAAATTGTTAAGGTACAAATAGATGATATTTCAAACTAACAGTTGGAATTTAGGTAGATAGATTTTCTATCACATTCTCTGGCCAAATTATTTAAGACATGTTTTGAGCAATTAGATAAAAAATTTCCGAAAAAAAATCTGGTGAGATCAGAAGGTCTAAGAAACTGCAGAAAGAATTGATTGAATGACAACTACTAATCCTGGGAATGATTTTCCGTGAGAATCTCAAGGGGAACTCAGTGATAACTGACAAAGGAGTTCTGGGTGAATGCACTGAAAAAGTACGGATATAATTTATGAAGAAACCACCGTATGAATTCTCAGAGTAATCTCTCAAAAGCACATGGTTGAATATCGTACCTGGAAAGTTCGTTGAAGAATTAAAAGAGATATACCTCATGAGATCTTTGTTAGAAATCGTGAAGGATTTTTTTACTGGATTAAACATAGAATGACAGTAGAAAAAAACCATAAACAAAGAAGTAGAGCGATATGAGAAAAAAAAAATCACAAACAATTATAATCAATACAAATCAATGCTAGCTACGAAGTTTGTGAAAATCCCGATTGTTTAGACCGACATTGCTTCTGTAAAACAAGAATTTGCAAGGCCCCCCTAGGCCCCCTTCAGAAAAAATCCAAGCTAATGGTTATAATTGATGTGGAAAGTTCATATAGAGACCAGACATTGCAGAATTTGTTCTAATTTGATTTTGAAGCACGATCAAAGTAAACGAAGATAAACATCTTAGCACTATCGGTCCATGATCGGCAATATTTTGGAAGTTGTATTGGGGATTTTGCCGTCCGATAGACTCAAACCTGAAAAATTTTCTCACACCAAAATATTCTTCCCCCATGTTTGCCATGTATTCGATGGCGTCGTAGCTAACAAAATCAACCTATAACGCACATGTAACGCACACTGTTGGATTGTGCATTAAATGCAAGATGTGTGCTTCTGCTAAACTGCCATATAAAATAACGAGTGAGTATGTATTTCCCCACGTTGAAAATTTGCACGGCAATCTATTTGTCAACAAAATGAACAATAACAAGCTTGATGAAAAAAAACAGCAGCAAACGAGAGCCCCAAAGAGAGAGAGTGATGATCAAACTATTTTTTTTTGGGGTAAGTGCATTATTTTAGTGACATGATATACAATACTGAAACATTCTATAGCAATAGTTAAGTTAACTTAAAAATTATAACCAAAGACAAATTGAAGACCCCGATGTCCCTTGTAGTTGCCCAAAATTTTATGTCTCATAAGGTAATCTAGAATGCCGTGTAAAGTGTACTGCGATCTGTCAAACTTGGGTACCTTTTGTACTACCGAGGGACCAAATGCAGTACAAAAGTGGTACACAATCTGAGCCCGAGTGTGACGGACCTGTTATAACCAAATTTGTTGTTGACTAAATATAAGATATCAAGTAAAAATTTGTAGGCGCCCAGATAGCTCTAGCGGTAAACGCGCAGCTTTTCAGCAAGACTAAGCTAAGAGTCCAATCCCACAAATAACAATTGTTTGTAATATTGTTACAATAATTCACTACATAATTCAAAAAAAAAACTGTTACGGAGTATGTTTTGATCTATGGCTTCACCTCAAAACAATTTGGTACGAAGGAGTACAAGTACATTTCGGATTAATTCTCTTAATATTGACGGGCTAAACGCCAAAAGACCCTCAAAAAAATTTTATTTTTTTTTTCCTGAAATTGTCCCATTGTGCGTCGCCGCCAACTGGGCGATGCAGCACAGGAAAATGCGAATCAACGGGAGTGACGTTGGCCGGAAGATTCCCGAAGAAACAAATGTGCCCATTATTCCCTGTTCTGTTTTTGTTTCTGGGGTTATTTTTTCCCCCACTGCCTGGATCTGGAATGGATGATGGTCGGTACATATTTTGAGGAGCAAAGTTGCATAATGCAGAATGCCAAAACCGGTTGCACGCCACTGACTGACTGATGCTATTTTTGGAAACTCACCGGTCCGAGAACAACATGCTCATCACGTGCAGCGAGTGGAGGCTGGTTTTGTGATTTGGCGAGTCGCTTCAACGGTGGTGGAAAATAGCCGGCCAGACACTGTAATTACCGGACGCTCTGTTGCTTGGCGAGTATTTTGTTGACATGTGAGCGGAACTGGTTTTCGATTGCGAGGGAAGCTTTCTGCTTTTGATTTCGGAAATTGATAAGACTTTGGGATTTTTTATTGTGTCAAATTAGAATACGTATGATGACCCAGCTTAGAACGTTTACTGTTAAATATGACGAATTTATCGTCTTTTGTAGTGACTGGTATGTTGAAAATCGACATGGTACAATGTTGATAATAATAGAAACATTAAAAGTGCGCATCGCACCTTCGTGCTGTGCGTACACGAATTCTCTCTGCTCTTGGAAGTTTTCTTAAAAACAACCTAAAGCAATAAAACAGTACTTTTCAGTGCTAAAATTAAAAACGGTACTTTTCAGTGCTACTAAAACAGTACTTTTTGGTGCTATTTTTCTACTATTGATCTCTTTACGATCCTTGTTTGAACCCGTGCCTTCGATTTTTCGTTGGACCCGTTGGCGAAAGCTAGCAGTGGTAATCCTTCTTGGACACCGTCTTGGGAAAAAACCTCTCGAAGGTCATGTCTTC